>NW_022631065.1:1579037-1839102 GCF_010015895.1 Lontra canadensis | reverse complement strand
GGAGAGGACCCTAACAAGAAGCCCCAGACACAGTCCACAGGAGGTGGTCCTAAAGAGGAGAAGCTTGAGCCACAGTCCAAAGGAGACAGCCCTGACAGGGAGAAGCCTGAGCCACAGTCCAAAGGAGACAGCCCTGATAAGCTGGTCTCTAACCCATCCTCTGCTAACAAGGAGCCTACCAAGCTTGACCTAAACATACCAGCTGGCAAAGATACCTCTCTGCATGCTTTTAGAAGTGAATCTGGGGAGAGAGAATTACTAGACTCTGACTCCACTTCTCCACAGCAGGAGAAAGATGGCAAGTCTTCAGAGCTTACAGATGTGGAGGCCAAGAAGGCTGAGGAAGGGGATACGGAATCTGAGAATTCACCACCCGAAGGAGAGAAAGAAACGCCTGGCCTTGCCTCCAGTGAGAACCATGAAGGGACACTTTTAGATTCCATGAGTAGGGAGAATGATGACCTTTTTAAGGACAGTCTTGGAAGTGCTAGTGCAGAGAGCAGCCACTTCTTTGCCTATCTGGTGACTGCAGCCATTCTTGTTGCTGTGCTCTACATTGCCTATCACAACAAACGGAAGGTAAGTCAAGAATTGCCTTAAGAAGAGGAATGGGATTTCCTCCATCCTGAATTCTTGGTGTGCGCGCCAATATCTATCACTCATCAGCCTGTGAGCACTGGGGTTTTTAAGACAAACTGCAGTTTTTCCTCAGATTCTGCTAGGGCTTTTACTCTCATTTTATAGATCATCTTCCTTCATATCAGATTCCTTTGAGTACCCTCTGCTGCTGTCCTAGCTGCCAAGTGAGGACCTTATGATCTGACCTTAATTGGGGATCTCCTCCCGTAATCGTAAACTTAGATCGTTTACTGCCTCAGAGAACCTGAGTACCTGACAATCTGTAAGTAGAGTACTTACTTTCCTGTTTCCACTCTGAAGATGGTGCATCGTTTTTGGTTTCCTTTCCCGAGCTTTTATCTTCCATCTGCAGTGGCAGAAAGAGTGGTTACCTAGTCTTTGACAGCCACAGCAGAGAGCCCGGGACTATCTTCTACAATCAGTTGAGTTTCTGATTAGAAGAATGGCCGGAAATTGCATGGTTACACTCGTCTTCTACTGTGATAGCAGGGTTTGGTGTGGAGTCATATCTGTTGCTTAGCCACCACTCTGATGACGAAATGACGGCATTTCTCATTGAGCCCTAAGAACTCAGTAGTTTCTACAGCCTGGTTGAAATTGGAGAGTTCAGTTCAGTTCATGTTCATGATGTCAGTTTGCCTGTTGGCTGTGAGGAATGAGGAAATTGGAGAGTTCAGTTCATGATATCAGTTTGCCTGTTGGCTGTGAGGAATGAGGAAAAACGTTTAATAAGTATAGTGTGTTTCTTAGGCTACATCCAAATGCTCATCACACAGAAACCTCAGATGTGAAAATGGTAAGGTTAAAATGAAACAAGGAGAAAAAGTACATTTGCAGATAAGAAATAATTATTGCTTGTGGGGAAAAAAGGAATGTCTTATCCTAGAGCTGTCTGGGGCAGAGTTCGCAGATCTTTGTGCTTTTGAGTAAATCATACAGACTCCCACAAGCTAAAGCCCAGAACAGTCTTCCTTCATCTGTCATTTCCTGTTTGGCAGTGTAATAGATTCTGATGTAACTGGAGGCCCTGTCCTCCTGAAAACTTATCATTTAAAGAGGCCTCTTTGTGGTTGTACTGCTCTTTTACTGTCAGGGTCATTAACAAATGTACTACCAGGTGGTGACCTCTGATTTTAGAGACTGAAATATGCCATTGTAGAGTCACTTGTTAATTTCTTTTTCCTTTCCCCAGATTATTGCTTTTGTCCTGGAAGGAAAAAGATCTAAAGTCACTCGGCGCCCAAAGGCCAGTGATTACCAGCGTTTGGACCAGAAGGTAAGGAAAGGAGCACCAGGCATGTGGGAGGCATATGCAGCCTCAGATAGGCCCAGCAGTGCACTTGCGTTTGACATGGAGGCAGCAGCTGATTGTGGGATGCTGCCACCATTGCCCGTCCCTTTGCAGACCACAGAGCAGAGACATCCATTATATACATGTCTGCAACATGAGAGCTAGATATGTTTTACATCAGCTTCCTCCCTCTTATGTTCTACATCAGCTCCCTCCCTCGACAGATGAGGAAAGTCAGGCCCAGAAACATGATTTTCCCCCCAAAGTTCATACTGCAAATTTGTGGCAAAATTAAGACCCGATGGCAAATCTGTATACACCTGTCCTGTGCTTTTTGCACTGAATCAGCACTTCGCAGATTTTAACCACCTTGGGAATTGTGATGAAGAAGCAAAATCTGAATCCTTACCTATTGGGTGGAAGCTATGTTTCTACATTTCTAGGAGTTTCTAGGTGATGCCAAATGCTGGGGAACCATGCATTAGGTAGCAAAGCATTAGACTACACTCCCTGAATACAAATGAGTCCAGAAACATAAAGGCCTGCAACTCCCCAGATCAGCCCTACTAAGCACTGTGGACTAGGTTTCCTGAGTGTGGCCATCCCAGGCCTGTCAGAAAACAGGCTTCCTTCCGCCCCACAATGCAGGAGCTGAGCAATACTCTCCCCAGAGGCAGCCTGTCTGAGTGGGAGCAGGATACTTCCACTGCCTTTTGCTGCCAGCACTCACCCTTCCTTTCCCCTTTTGTGTAGGGACAGTCAGGACATCGGTAAAAAGTGGTTGGTGGCCTGACTTTCTAAAGGGAACACAGTTCACATGTATAGCTCATACCAGCACCAGAATAAGCCACTCAGCTCCGAACACCTTTTTTAACTAGCCTAGTAGGTCAGCTTCACAATTTAGCCCTGGCCTAGTACTGTTCCAGATAATTGACTTTAAGAATTTATTTCCCTTTCATTTTTTTCTAATTAAAAAAAATGCACATATAAACAATTCAGAACAACACAGAATGGCACAAAGCAGAAGCCAGGATTCCCATATTCCTTCCACCAAATGTGCATCTTTCTGGTCTATGTTTGATTTCAAACTGACTTCTAAGATTTTATTTATTTGAGAGAGCATGAGCAGGGGGAAGGGGACAGAGGGAGAGGGAGAAGCAAGCTTCCCACTGAGCAGGGAGTCTGATGCTGGACTTAGTCCCAGGGCCCTGGGATCATGACCTGAGCCAAAGGCAGATGTTTAACTGACTGAGCCACCCAGGTTCCCCAATAAGATCTTTTTCCCCCTAAAATCATAGTGAGGTATATTCCTTCTGGAAAGAGATTAATGTTACCAATGAATTGTGTTGCTCTTCTTTCAGATTTGATTTTTCCATTCTTGAGAACTTTGTCCTCCCTGCTGATTTGTTTTTAAATGGAGAGAAATGAAGAAAAAAGTACTGTGACCTAAGAGACACCCCCTCCTCTAGGATTTGGTGGCAAGTCTGGGCTGGCAGAGGCAAGGGGATTGCTTTGATTTTTGCACCTGCACTTTGGTGACCTTGTACTCCTGTGTCCCCATTATCTCTGCTCGTGTCTTCTGTCCTTTCCTTCTCTGAGTGTGAGTAGAAGGAGCATGTGGGAAGCCAACTGTGACCAAAGGGAGCTCAGCCCCAGGCAGGCTACTGCTGCCAACTGCCTTCCCTTGGGTCTTGGCCATTTAGTAGTTATCCCTTGAAAATAGCATTGTGCCCACTACTATCTTTGTAGACCTAGGAAAACTCTGCAGGATGAGATGCTCTTGTACCAAGGCCTCTTACTTGGGGGGGTTGTGCCCTTTACAAAAGATGAAGAGGTGAATGCTGACCGGCAAAGGGGGACTTTAACACATAACTCTCTTGAGAGGCTCCAGCAGCAAACCAAAACAGCTTTTAAAAAGTGCTTTATTGCCTGTTAAGTCCAACCTGTCTAGAGTAAGTTCTTCACATTTTCCAATATTTTCATATTAAGACAAAGTCAACTTCCATTTGGTTGTACTGACTGAACTTGGGGATTCTGGAAGTAAGGCTGTAAAGCCATGGTTCCCGTTATAGATTTTTAAAAATACAGTTATGATTATTGAAATGCTTTGTTCTTCTATACTCACATTTGTAACAAACTTTTTAAAATAGGGTAAGCTCGGGCTTTGCATAAGAAGATGTATGTGCAGGAGGGTTTCGGTTTTGATCTGCATTATTTCAAAGGGCTTTTATGAAAGGTTTCCCATAAACTCTGCTTTGCCTTTGTTGCTTAAACTAGACAAAACAGACCTGTAATCAGCAACTAACTGTACTCTTTTACCTTAATCTAGTTAATGGTTCTCTGATCAATATAAAATGCCAAGGGTAATTAGTAAAATTTCTCCTTCCAGCCCATGTTAGACTTTACTAAAATTTAAGAAATTCAGGGGTAACTGAGGTAGTGTCTTGGATCCTGCTGTGGTTTGAAGTTTTCTTTAAATCTGCTCTAGTTGTGCTACCCTATAATAGCCTAGAGAGAGTTGTTTCGGCAGAGAAAAAATGGAAATCGAATAGCTGATCTCAGGGAAATACAAAGAATGTGGAAAGTGATGGCAGTAGGATGAATTCTGTGCTGTTGAGGAAGCCGGTCTGCAGAAGGGACCAGCCTGTTGTCACATTATCTTGCACCTTGCTTAAAACAGAGCATGGCTTTGACTTGAGATTTATGGAGATAAGGAAGGAATGAATGTTCTTGCATCATTCTCTCTGCCTGTGCACCAACCTTAAAATGTTTTCCTCTCTCTAGGGAATCTTCTGTCAGGTTCTCCTAGCATTCCATGAAACCATGGTTCCCCCTGTCTACCTCTTGTGGCTTAGAGAAGCAAGCTTTTAGGACTCTGGTGTTCAGGACTGTGTAGATCTGCATACTCTCCAGGCCAAAGGCTCCTCTGGGCAGGCCCATGTAGGCTTCTGTGCCTTTTTGTTCTTGCTGTGTCCTCCATTCCCTGGCTTCCCCGGCTGTTCTTTGCTTAGGGTGCGCTCCCTTCTATTCTTCCGCTTGTCTCCCCCAACTCTTCCTTCAGGGCCCAGCTCAGGTTTTCCCACACACCTTCCTCACTGCCCCCACTACAGAGGATTGGCTCTTTTCATTCTACTCTAAGAACTTTAATAATGCCAGTCACAAATTTTGCAACTCCAAAAAAAGGGCAGACATTATCTGATGTCTCTATCTGGTCTCTTCCCCCCAAAACTAAGCTGCTTGCAGGAGTGCTTGTGGCACCATCTACATACCTGCCTACAGGATAGTGACGTTCCCTGGTATTTCAGTTCAGTGTCTCCTTTCTTTGTTTAGGACATACGAATGTAACTTAAGTAAGGTCTCACACAGCTCTTCCTGGCTACTGGTTGCTGTCCCTTTTTGATGGATTTTGCTTGTAAGGAGGAGAACAGAAAGGTTGGTTTCAGGAACCAAGAGGGTTGGCACCAAGTGGATGCAAAATAAGTATTCTGTGGAGTCCACATAGTTCCATTTTTTGAGCATCCAAGAAGTATTGTTTCTTGTGCTAAAAGAGTACAATTGAATTTGTTTCACTTTAGAAATTACACTGAAGGAACTCTCTCACCCCGGTGGAAAACTTGTTTCCTCAGGAGTTGTCCTTTGGAAGATGAACTCTTGGAAGCATGTTTTTCTAGGGATGATGTGGAGGAGGATGAACTGGCTAAGGCAGGTCTTTCAAGCCGGTGAGGGGAGGGGAGGCACATGGAGCCTTGAGAGGCACCCCTATCCAGACAGCTACGTGCTTGCTTTCCTGCCCTAGCTTTTGGTTGCAGGGTGATTTCTGTGAGGAGAAATCTATGCTTTAGTCATGGATGTCAATAGATGGGTTTGTTTTCCTGCTACAGATTACGGAGTGGAATTAAAGAATCCACTTCTGGACTTGTGGGGAGTGAAGGCCCGTCTATGTAGAAAGGCTGTAACAACTCGGAAAGACTGGACAACTAGCTATATAAATGCTGACATTTCTTTTCCCGTGATGGCTTTTAATGAAACATTTGGTGATAGAATTATAAACCTCTTTAATTCCCCTGATGGTGATTCTCATTTTTTTCCTCTACTTCGTGTCATTTAAATCAAAAAAAGGAAGCCTGCTCCTTGTTTTTACAGGGTAACTTGATATATAATGCTGTTATGTATATGTGATGAAAGCTAGCATGCTTTGCACATGTTCTGAATCATTTGAACAGGGAGGAGAGTATTTTAGACACCAGACACCAGACCCTTTAGTTCTGCCAGCTGTTTTCTGAAAACTTTTGCTGGGAAGGTTGTCTTTGACACTGCCTTGCTTAAGGAAGAATCCTTCAGGTTTCATTTAATTGTTCATCCAGAGAAAGACTGAATCTTAGCTCAGCTAGTCCCACAAGTAAACGTGTGACTTTCCTAAATGTCCCTGTTGAGAAACTCCTCTGTAACGGTGTTAGATCTGAGCTGTGTAGTTTCAAGCTGCCAAAAAGCCAGCCTCCTCACACTCGTAGATACTCCTTTAGTTCATAATTTTCTCATGTTAAATAAATGACTGAAGTTGTTCCCCTTTTTTGTTTACCTGATTAGTACAGTGCCACTGTTTTTGCAGTGTTTTATATTTTCAGCTTTAACTTAACTATATAATTACTTTTATTTTTTTAAAAGCTTATTTGGTCTAATGATAAGTATTTTTAGTACATAATGTTTTACTGAGCTCCTCTGAATGCCATTTCAATGTAGCTTTGTATCATTGCACAGAAACCAAAATAAACTTCAAATATTAAAGCTACAAAATCATTACATTTATTAAAATGGTAATAACATTGACAGAAATAAGGCTAATATAAGTGAAAGGTAATTTCTTTTTTAAAGCCTTGTGAACCTTCCTAATCCGCACGTGTGTACCAATAAACAGGAACACCATCCCAGGCCTTTGCACACATTCTGTAGCTTTCCACATTCTGATCCTGACTGATTTCCAGCCACACTGCTCCTACCAGGCAGCCCATATTTTGGGTCTAGGAGGTAGCTGGCTAATGTGTCTTACAGTTACTTCTGTGACTGTCCTCTGCTATACCCTTGGCAGGAATGCTCTTTCAGCCTGCTTCAACCCCGGTGAAGTCATCTTTCCAGTCCTGTGCCCCCACTGCTAATGTTACCCTTTGCTGTGGATTTTTGGAACATAAACCTTGAGGCTCAGGTACTGAGCTCCATAAACATATCTTGGTGCAGACCCAATGAAGACCCAGTGTCACCTTGGAAGTAAGACGAACCTAGGGCCTGTTGTGTATGAATTGGATATGCTAACATATACCTTGCTGGCGAATGTCTTTACCCCCACACCAAGCCCATCATAGGCATTTCCTCGACCCTCTGAAAGAGCCATTGGAACCAACAAAAATGGGGTCTGGGGGCCTCTGAACCTATGGAACTACAACCAAAACCATGCCCAGGTTTGGATAAAAGCCTCTTCAGTCACCCTTTACCCTCAGTTGTGTGGAGCTCCTACAGCACAGCGTGGAGAATGGGAGAGGAGAAGCCTCGGGACAGCTGGCCCAAGCTGCTTCAGCTGGCCCATGCTTTTGAAGGTTCTCTCCACCTGACCAAAACAATACTTGACTCTTGACAGCTTGGAGCTGGGAGGTATGGGAGTGTGGTATACAAAGCACCGCTTGACAAGATGAGCTTTGCAAGGCACTGGCCCACCCACACCAGGTCTTTCAGCAGGGACAACATGTTAGAGGTATGAGAGCTGATCATCGGCCAGCTCTAAGAGCCACAGCTTGAGGACTGTGATCTGAGGACTGTGACCTGTGTTTCAGACCTCTAGTCAGAAATCAAAACAAATTAGAGTGCTTTATGTGAGGAAGGAACAGGACAGAAGGACATCATGGCTAATCAAGGGCTGAGCCATAGCGCAGATGGGACTCCTCAGACCCACTGCTTACTGAACTAATGCTGCTTCTGTGCATGGATCCTTGAGTGAAGCTTCTTAAGGTCTAAGTACAAGTTCCGCTTCAGGACGGCACTGCAGCACAGCAGAGCCCCTTGCAAGGCCCCCATCAACCCACAGGTGAAGATATCCTGGCCTAGGGGACAAGAGCAGAGGCCCATGAGCACCTTCCCACAAGGGGGATGGGGAGCAAGGGCTCTCATGGTCATCCCTCCCAGCTAGGCCACCCCAGGTCCACAGCCTGCTAGGGCAGCCCATCCCCGTGTGGAAGGCTGTAGGGGAAAGTAGGACCTAAGGACAGAACAGAGTACTTGGGGTGACAGGGACATCCAGGGTCTCAGGACCTGGAAAAATGGGGCAGTCCACGTACCTGTCAGGTAGAGGTTGGGAATGGGGGTTTGGGCCCTCATGGAAGCTATCACGTGAGGATGTAGGCGGTCCAGGTCATGGTCCGCCCCGTAGCAGGCACCTCGGGGAGCAGCCAGATAGAACTGGTAGGTCAGTGGGGACCCTCCAGCCACACTGTCCACCTGAGGAGACAAAAAAGGCAGCCAAGAGGTGGGAGCAGGGCCTAATAAGGTCCTTCCCTTCCCCGAGCTTGGCTGTGTCCGGGTTTTACTGCCCTCCCCAAAAGAAAAAGCAGAACTGTCACCAATTTGTTGCCACGAGCACACAGTCTACTATCCTACCTTCCCCTCTAGCTGTGGGAACAGCCTCATGACAACTGACAGGGAGGCTTCAACAAAGGCGTTTTTGAGGGTCTCATAGTCGCTGCTCCGCTGTCCCTTCGCTTCCTCCCGCCATTCTTCAAACCAGTCATAGCAGGTGGGCATCAGCACGATCATCGTGGACCGGTCTGGGGACACAGAGCCGGGCTTATTAACCCCAGGCCCCTTCCTTGTTCTAGCCCCCCCCCCCACCCCCAGGACCCAAAGCCCCACCTGGGAACCGGTCCTCCCAAGTGGGGTCCTTGGCTGACGAGGAAGCGATGAAGAAAATGGGCACGTGTGCCGCAGCCTTTTCCCTGGGCGCCGAGAGGTAGTGCTCCATTCTGCAGGGGAGGAGCGTGGCTGCCAATCCCCAGGCCTCGCTCACTGCCACTGGCACTGCCCAGTGTATGTCACCCCCAAGGACACCCCTCCTCCCCAGGGACGAAGCTGAGTCTTAGTCCACAGTTCTCCCAGCATGAAGGGAGGAAGCAAGAGCCCTGTGGGCCTCGGGCCCCTGCCGACCCCCTCTCCCCCATGTGCACACACGCCTTACGCCTTGTCGAGGTCTGTGTCGAAGCAGACAAAGTAGTTGGTGGACTGTAGCCCTAAGTCTTCCTTGGTGCCTCGCAGGCTGATGAAAACAGAGAAGGCACCCAAGCCAGGCCGCACCATCTCCAGCTGCTGCTTCACACCTGCCAAAGTGTCAGGGCTGCATGACCTGGGGCTGTGGTGGCTGCTTCCTGCCCTGACCTTGCAGATTCCTGCTCACTTTACCCGCGGCCGCCAGCCTAGCATCTGGGCCATTTTCACAGCTGTTACTTCAACACTGACTTGGCAGGAGGAGGGGGCTGCTCTTCCGTCTCCTGCCTGTAAAGAGCCCAACCCCAGGCTCCCACTCTTCTGCCTTCTCCCGCCTCTGCTGGAAGCACCCCTAGAAGCCCGGGAGGCTCAGCTTCCCTAAGCTGGCCCAGGGTTGCAGGACAGTCTCAGGCTTACTGCTTCCAGCCTCCCCCTGATAGCTTTAAGTCATGAGCGCACTACTGGCCTCCACACTATACAGACCACACATATGCACAGCACTTTGTGACCAGCCTTGATTTCCATATAACATTTAACATAAGCCATCTAATGAATGACTATGCATAATTCCTCATGATCCGTTCAGGCAGTACGAGACCTCAATGTGGTAAGCAATGTACGTGAACAAATGCGAACAGCATTACTGACACCTAATGTTTAGAATTCAGGTAGGGGAGGAGGGAAGAGCACCCTGGAGGAGGGTGACAGACTCTTCTAAGAACCATCTGATGTCCCCTGGACCTAAGCAGCTGGGCTTCCCCACCTCTCAACAAATGACCCCAGACCAATTTTCTGGAAGTGGCTCCCACAAAGTCTTATCCTTCGTTCCCATTCCCAGGACCATCACCTGCCTGAAGGGTAACTCACCCACTGGCTGCTCTGCTTAATTTGTTGAACAAGTATTTGTTGAGGACCTAAAATGTGCCAGGTCCTCTCCTAGGCTTTGGGGACGCTACAGGGTATCAGATACGATGCCTGTCTACTGGAAAAGCGACTGTTCCTGAAAGAAGTTGTCTTTCCCCATAGAGGCCACAAAGAACTGAGCGCTCTGTGTAGGGTGCGCATAGAAAAACAGGCCACTTCTGAGCCTATGGCATGCTAACGATGGCAGCGGGACTGTAGGTGCACGCTGATGGGGGAAGGGGAGCGCGGGCTTCCAGAGCCACAGGAGGGCTCCTGGGGCGGCTCTGGAGCTGCAGGGGCACCGGTGACCCGCATCCCAGCATCTAGGGCTGACCGCACTGCCAGCTCCCCCTCACCAGGTGCAGTGGGGGTGGTCATGGGGAAGACGGGGGTGCCCAGGGAATGAGACTGTCTAGGTCTTCAGAGGCCCTTAAGATTAGCAACCACCTCCAGCCAGACCTTCCTTTCCTTTTTCTCCAACTAGAAGGATGTGATCCAGGAACCACATACCTGGCAGAAAAGGAGAGCCTAGAGTCCCAAATCAGGCACACAAGGATGACATCAAGGCTGTTTTTCCCAGGCCAGCCTCAGCTTCCCTACTGGTACTATCAGACCGGTTTTCCCCACTCAAGACAACTTCCCCTCCAAACCATCCCCAGGAACCTCCTCAAGGCTCAGCAGTGGAATTAAGAAAAGTGCTCCCATTTACACAGGCTCCCTCTGCCTGACCGCCCCTCCTCCACACTTGATGGCAACTGGCACTGCCTGCCCCAGAGGCCACCCAGTTCTCGTCTCTGAGAGGGAGACAGACCCATGAGAATCCCCACCCCAGAGCAGCTGGAAACAAAGGAGTCCCAGCACCTGGGGTGTGCTGAGTTAGGCATCCTCACTGCCACTGCCTGAAATGTTCTCAGACTGGATTCATCTGAGGCTGCATTTAACTCCCCACCCAAGTGGGGCAATTGTTTGTTTGTTTGTTTGTTTGTTTGTTTTGCCAGGTGGGCCTGGTGCCATTAGATAAGACACATAAAGCAGCAAATGTTGTAACTGTAACCACATAGTGAAGGGAGAGCAACATGGCTACTGGGGGAGGAGGTGTGGAAGAGAAGGGAGGGTACTGGGACCCATCAGAGGACAGGGCCAGGGTTCAGAGTTCCTGGGAGACAGCCAGGCAGCAAGTACCAAAGGCAAAGTCCGTCAGTCCTCAGAGCCCTGCTCAGCTGCCCTGCCACTGGCCGGTCTGCCTCAGCCCACTCAGCCCATGTGGTGTGAGGGAAGGGAGGCCTTTGCTGGCACAGATGCTGGCTGAGGCCCAGCTAAGTGAGGCCAAGAGATGAGAAGGCTGGATTTTGGTCATACACATCTCATGCCTCAGAGACCATCACGGCTGCCACCTGTCCTCTCCCCTGGAAGGAAACCCAGGACATCACTTTTCTACTGAACCCACTGTGCTGCCCACCTTCCCTGGCTATTCCAGAGCAGCCACAGGCCCACCCTCTGGAGGGGAGAGCTCCGTCCCACTGCTCTCTGGGCTCCCCCATGTGCCACTGAAGGCCATGGTTTCCAACCCAACCACATCTGGAGCTGTTCCTCACTCTCACCTCCCACCCCAGCCAGAGGCCTTTATCTAGAACTGTCTCTTACTCTCCTGTACTATAGATCCCCTCCCCGCCAACTGGCCTCCTGTCCTCAGATCATACCAGTAGCTTCTAGTTACGTGACATTCTAAAGTCCATTTCAAAATCATAACCTCTTACTCAACTCTGGCTCAGCTACTCTGTTCCCTGTAGGCTGGCTGCTCTCCTGCCCCTTTCCTTTTGTCTGGAAGCTCCACATTCCTTAGTCCAGAGGGGACCAAGAGCCAGTCAGACACACCAGTATTCTCATCTCAACTTGGCTACTTTCACCTGGGTGGCCTCAGGAAGTCACTTCACCTCACTTCTCCACATCCTGCGTAAACATTAGGATGATGACATCTCTCTCCCAGGTGGCAATGAGGATCATGTGCAATGACAAAGGGAAAGCCTCTCACACAGACTTACCAAGGGAGGGCTCACCCATAGCTATGCCTACTGACCCCTCGCCCCTAAAATCAGACTTCTCAATTTTTGGACACAGTCTATCAGAAGAGATGATCACATTGAGTATTATTTCTGTCTGGGTCCCAGATTTCAAGCATAAGCCCAGAGCTCAAGGGACAGAAGAAAGCCAGAAGGATACTCCTCCTGCAGCCTCAGCCCCAATAAGGAGCTGGTTCCTGAAAGAGGCAAAAAATATAACCTTGGATCCCAAATAAAACACACAACAGTTATAGCAAGACTTTCTTCTCCATGCCGGCCTTAGCTTTCCTTACTGATACTGTCAGACTCGGCTTTCCCATTCAAAATAAGTGAGAAATTAAGGAGAAAAGTAGGATTCATACCACAAACTTAGTGAAAACCCAAGAAATGTTCCTTTAGGATGCTACCCGCCATCACCAACTGTGAGAGAGATAATTTAAGATCTGGAGAAGCTAGAAATGGGCAATCTGGAATGGAGCCTTGAAAGAGGAGAGGGCAAAGTAGGTGAGGTTATAAGCGAGAGAGGATAAATATGCCAAGAATGGAATGAGAGAGAAGGACCAAGGGCTCTTTGGGGGGTGACACAATACGAGGGAAGCTGCTTCCCAACCCCTTTGCACAGAGGCCATGCTGGGAACAGATGCTGGAGACAGCATGCTCGTGCTCACCTGTTCTGCTCAAGGATGGTCACAGGGCAGTCAGGAGGAGCAAGAGCACCAGTCGGGCTGGGCAGGCTAGCCCCAGAGGGGTGCTGGTGGGAGCTCGGAAGAGCAACGCAGCCCAGTCTTTACCTGGCAGGCAGCGGGCGTTCTCAGGTAGCAGGTACTTATAGGTATTGAAGAGTCCTGCGTCGGAGATCACAATGGGGCAACAGATGTTCACCAGCACCTGACCCTTCTTCACAGTGACGCCTGCAGGCACAAGAGCTTGCCTGAGGTTCTGAACACTCCAGGAAAGGTCCAGATCTTGCACATATCTCTCCCAGCCTACATTGCATGTTCTCAGACCTGGGCATCCAGCCCACCCAGGTCTAGGTGGGCAGGCTCCAGGCCAAACTGCAAAGTGAGTACATCTTTGCCTAGCCCAAGTCACTCCTGCCCTTACTTCCCTGGCTCTCTCCCCTATGTAGGTGCCCTTTTCTTTAGCCAAACCCAACAACCTCCACACTGACCCCAACAAAACTCATGGGCTGAAGTCCTTCCACTGGAATCCCAGGCCCTTCTTCACTGCTACCAGAGTTCTATCTCCAAAATACTCTGAAAACCTCTGGTGTCACCACAGCCTCTGTAAGATAAACTCCAAAGTCTTGTACCGGCCTTCTAAGGTCTGGGCCCTTCTATGTCTCTAGTCCCATCTCTGGCCATACTCACTAACCTATCAGGGGCAACATATGAAGCAGCTGATATTCAACCATACTTAACCTATAAAAATGGCAGTTTCTGGGGCACCTGGGTGGCTTAGTTGGTGAAGCCTCTGTTGGATCTTGATCTCAGGGTTGTGAGTTCGAACCCCACATTGGGCTCCACTCTGGGCATGGAGCCTACTTAAAAAAAAAAAAAAGGCAGTTTCTTAGGGTTCAAGCTACTACTTCCAGATGTTTAAAAATACTCAGCTCTTTCATACATCTGTACTTTTGCACATGCTGTTCCCCTTGCCTGGAATAACATCCCAAAACCTCGGCCTAAGTTCTTCTCACCCTTTACGAGCTGGCTCAGGCACCGCTCCCCTCCTTCCTCCATCCTTAGTATGTGTCTCTATCTGACACTTTAAATTATGTCTCAGTGATCTCCCCTATGAGGCTGGAAACTTCTTGAGTTATAGATTTTCTTTATAGCCATCTTATGTTTGTTTTCTTTTTAAAGATTTTTATTTGTTTATATGACAGACAGAGATCACAAGAAGGCAGAGAGAGAGGAAGGAAGCAGGCTCCCTGCTGAGCAGAGAGCCCGATGTGGGACTCGATCCCAGAACCCTGGGATCATGACCTGAGCCGAAGGCAGAGGCTTTAACCCACTGAGCCACCCAGGCGCCCCTCCATCTTATGTTTTTATCTCCATCTTTTATCACCTTGTACCTGAAAAATACAAGTAATATTCTGAACCGAATCTAATTAAACCCATCAACCCACCTTGCTTCATGAACCTCGCTCGTTTGGCTGGAAGAAGAACTTGCTCTGGACATCAGAGAAAATCTCACACAGCTGACAGCCACCTCTTCTTTATCCGGGCAATTCCTGGTCTCTTCTACACATGCGTTCCCAGAGATTGCTCATGCTTTTTCTCCCTTGATGTGTGTGTGTGTACTGGGCCATCCACTCCCCTACTCCTCCTTGCAAGATTCCTCTGGTGAGTTCACTGTCACATCAGCCCTATTCTCTCAGGCTTCTCTCTGTCTCCTTCCCTGATGCTTCTTCAGGCAGCCCCTAGTCAGGGATGGCCTGTTCGTTCTCTTGAGTCCTTCCCTGCATACACCTTCCTCCCCTCACAGAATTCATCCACAGTGTAATTCTGACTCTCTGTGCAGGTAGCAGGAAAGACCTGAGCCAGGCTAACGAGATTCTTGGCTCCACCTGCCATTTACAGACCAAGGCCAGGGCATCTGGCTGGCCTCCACACTGCCCTTTGGAGTGCACACGTTACTTATTCATTCTGTCACTGAATAGACACCTGTTGAGCCTCCATTATGTGCTAAGATCTACAAAGATTACAGAGATACAGCCCCTATATTCAAGGAGGTTATGGATTACCGATAACTATGGAATAAATGATTAAATACTGTCCTTTGGGGGAACAGTCAACACTTTATTCTTCCTGCCTCATTTTTTCACCTCCAGACTAATCCCTCTCCCCAAGCCCCTGCTTTGGGCAGTTTCAGCCTTGAACTCCCCATGTGACCAGTTCTTCTCCACCTTGTGACCACAGTTTTGATTCTCTCAGGACCCCAGTCCTGTCCCACCCTAACCCGGGGACCAGGAAGCAGGATGCAGGGCTCTCACCACAGGCTTTCCCAGCTGAGTCCAGCAACACGCTCTGCACAGTGGCATGGGTCAGGACAGCACCCCCGGCCCGCTGAATCACAGGGATGGTGTGGAAAGCGATCTCACTGGTACCCCCTCGGGGATAAAAGGCTCCTTCTATGTAGTGGTCAACCACCAGAGCATGCATGGAAAAGGCACTGTGGCTGGGGGTCACACCTACAGAAGCAAGGAAGGGGTGATGAGGTGAGAGCCGGCGGCAGCACCATTTAGAAAGGAACACAGTTTCCTGTCAAAAATCACACAGCCTGAGTCGACCCATCCCAGGATCCAAACGATCCCCAGGGCTAGGGCAGCCAGAGGGCCTGTTTCCATCCAAACAGAGGGCACCGGACAGATCCTGGGGCTGGTGGGAATGTCCTCCCTGCAAAGTGCCATGTTGCCAAGACGAGGGAGGACATTGTTGGTTGGAAAGGAAAATCATCCAGGGCACAGATGACGGAATCTTTTACCAGGGAGTCCAGAAGGTAGGTGGCCAGACTTGTCATCTGGAAGCTCCAGAGGGCCTTGGGTATATACCGCTCCATTTCAGTTAGTCAAGCAGGCTCAGGAAGAAAGACTGAGAGCCAAGAGGGCAGCACCTCCTCCTCCAGGAGCTGCCCAGGACCCAAGGCTAGTACCCACCGTAAGTGGGGAAGATATAGCTCAGCACCGCCCGGAGCTCCGGGGAGGCGGGCAGCTGCCGCAGGACGTCAGCCAGGCTCTGGGTGGATGCACGAAGGAATGGAAAGAAACGGGTGAGCGGCCCACATTTGCTGATGAGCTGAGCTAAGCGCAAGGGAAGCATCTTCAACAAGACGGCATGGATGGCTCCACGTGACACCACCTGGGGAAAACATGAGCCTTGAGAACAGGTCCCATATCTAGAATACTGTCAGGAAATCGCCATTCCAATAGCCAGCACCAGCCCCCAAGCAGGGCCCAGCACCACTTAGACCTGGCTGAACTTGGGTTTTTAAAATTCTGTCCTCCGTGAATTGTTCCCATTCCACATTCAGATAAGACCTTCTCTGCTTTTCAGTTTTCTGACCAAATTTCTTTTGAAAACTCCCATCTGATCTCAGAGGAAGTAAAAAAGCCTGTGATCTTACCAAGTAGAAGCCAGCCTTGTCAAAAAGGAGACCAGGGTGCCCCCCAGAGGCCAGAGTGAGAGTGGCAGCCGCCAAGCCCAGGGTCCAGAGACAGGACCCAGCTGGGCACTGAGGCCAACTAGGGATAGTGGCTGAGTTCAGGGCAGACTTGACTGTTTCTCCCTTCTTGCCAGGGAGTCGCTCCACTCATGAAGAAGGTCAGCCTTTTCAGGAATAAACAGGGGTCCTCAGCATGGCCATGTTACCTTAACCAGCTTTACATATTTGTCAATGGCAGCTTCTTCCTGGGGAAACTTCTCCTTGAGGCCCTGAATGTAAGCTTTCTCCCCACTGTACATGGGGAACTCCTTTCGGCCATTGGGCCCTTCTAGTACCATGATGTCAAAGGGAGAGGACAAGGCAGCCCAGTCCAGCTGCCCCTCCGTGATCTGGTCCAAGACCAAACGGCAAATCCCGTCCTCTTGCATGGACCCAACATAATGGATTCCTATTGGGAGAGAGAAAAAAAAGGTGTCATAGAGATAAGGGGACTGACCCCTGGAAAGGTGGATAAGGAAGCAAGGTGAAAGGGTTAGTCCTGCCTGGCTGAGTCCCCCACCCAGAGGATGCCACCGACCCTTTCCGTGGGGAGGAGTTGCAACAGAAACCACCAAATCTCTGCCCAGTTCCATACCCAGTGGTTGTGGCTATCAGGCAAAGTGGTGCCTCCAAAACAACAGAGAAGTCCAGGATCCTCCGACAATGGCTTCCCCCAGCCTCCTGAAGACAGAGCCATGCTCCCAGCCCCTTCCCACATAAACCTTACCTGTGTCAAACTCAACACCTTTCTGTCCGAAAGTATGACAGCAGCCTCCGGCCTTGCCGTGTTGTTCCAGCACCAGAACTCGCTTGCCAGCTTTGGCCAGAATCGCAGCTGCAGCCAGGCCCCCAAAGCCACTGCCAATCACCACTGCATCCAGATTCTCTGGCACTTGGCTGGCTGAGAAAGCTACCGCAGAGGGAAGAGTCAGAGGATGAGCTTCTCAGGCAGGGGCAGCGGGAGAGCAAAGAGATGGAAACCAAGGAAGACTCCACTAGCTTATACAATGCAAGTGAACTCTAGGGAGTTCGGCATGGAGTGACTGACTGAAATAACTCCACCCGTTCACCTGGGAAATTCTCAGGGACCAGCCAGGCAGATTAAAGACAGCGATTTGATATGAGTTGAATTGATGTAATCAAAACCCATATGTACCTGGAGATTCTCCCTACTATCAAAGAAAGTAAGAATCAGTAAACCACAACACAAACAAAACCAGAAAGCTGACAGTAATACGGGCTGAGAAACTTCAGTGCAGATAGAGAGCTGGGAAAGAAAGAAAACGAGGAGATGGGGGACAGAGGAGAGTGTTGTGGGCAGGCTGCTGGCTCATGGAACTGTCCATTCACAAGTTGGTTATCTTTGGAAAATACAGGGTCTGTTGGCACCAGTGGAGCAGCCTGGCCTATGATGATTCGTCACGATCCCGAAGCAGAGGCTTGAGCAGGACAGAGCTGAGAAATCATAGCACCACCCCCTTAATATCGGAGAAGTCTAGAGGCAGAGCTAAGGGGTCACACAAGATCTGTTCTTTAAAGATCACTCCTGAAGAACTGAGATTTGAAATTTTTCAGACTGCACAAGAACTTGGAAAACTTAGGCACCTGGGTGGCTCAGTGGGTTAAGCTTCTGCCTTCAGCTCAGGTTATGATCTCAGGGTCCTGGGATCCAGCCTCACATAGGGCTCTCTGCTCAGCAGGGAGCCTGCTTCCTTCTCTCTCTCTCTCTCTGCCTGCCTCTCTGCCTACTTATGATCTCTCTCTGACAAATAAATAAATAAAATCTTAAAAAAAAAACAGAACTTGGAAAACTTTTCAAACATTTTTAGAGGAACAAGCACATTTTATATCACAACCCTGGTTATAAATAAGTATATAATATAAATACCTGAAATAGGAGTTTCACAATTCAACACTTCCCAGAACTATGTATGATGACTCTGATAGTTTCTATTCTACCACATTTTGAAATCCAAACTGCGAAATCGAATTCATGACCCACTGATAGATGACAACCTGGTGTGAAAAAGTTATACTAGTCACCTCATTTTTAGATTAACCCAAGATTGGTGGAGTGACTTGCAAATGGTTATGCAGTAAATTAATGACAGAGTTCAAGCTAAAACCCTGATCTCAGAAGTTCAGACTAATAGTCTTTCCACTTAAAAGAGTATTGTGACTGCCTGTATCACAAGATGTGTCACACAGAATTCTAAAATTTACAAGTGGTAGGGACCTTGGAGATCAAAGAGGAGATCTATTTTTTTTTTTTTAAGGCAGAACTCCTTCTTTAAAGCTTTTGAGGAACCCCAAAATATGTCCTAAAGATGAGAGTGGAGATACTCTGGTTGACCAAGGAGCAACTCTGAGCTTGAGGCATCCTGTTGAGGTTCTCCCAAAGTTTTAGAACCAGAGTTCGACCATATAATTTGGGAGGAGGCATAACCAGTCAAATCACTTGATGGGCAAAATACAATTTCCCACACAGGTTGTAAGAAACGTGCAGCTCCTCCACGCCTCTGAACCATGGAGGTAGTGTAAGTGAAAAAAGTTAAGGTCCTATAAACTAAATGGGGGGAAGGTCTCTTGTCTATCCTGCAGATCATGGACCTATTCTTGGGTATACCATGACCTTGGGATGCTGAGACCGGACAGCGCCCATGGAGCCACTAAGGCCCAGGGCCTGCCAGGGCTAAGGCTCCCAGCGGTAGCAGATACTAAGGCGGGGGCGCTTCCCCGTGCAAGGAAGCCCTCCTAACGCTTTACATTTGGGAAACTGAGGCCCAGGTAGACAGCGGCTTGCCCTGTCGGAATGGGAATGCAAGCCACCCAAGTGCAGCCCTGGAGCCTAGGGTCCCCTCCCGCTGACCTCGCTTGAGAACCTTCTTCCTGGCCTCCTTGTCGGTCACCAGCGGCGCGAGGGTACGCCTGACGTCCTCGGAGAAGGGGTTCGGGGAGCTGCCTGCGGACAGGCGCAGGTGCCCTTTGCGGAAGACCGCCAGCAGCAGCAGGGCCAGCAGCGGCAGCAGCGAAAGCCACATGGCGCCGGCGGGGTCCGAGGACTGGGTTCGCAGCCTCCGCACCCAGCCTCTGCGTCCGGGACTCTGCCACGCCTCTGTGTCCTTCTGGGCTGGGCGGGGAGACGGGGATTGGGAGGAGGCGGAGGCAGCCTCGACCACTGATAAGCCAGACCTTTCTGGCAGGGAGCTTTGAGTCAGGCGCAGACTGACCCTCCCTGCGGCTCATAAGGCTCTCGCAGTGCCAAGAGTCCTTGGCAGCCGGGAGGTGGGGCGCCTGCGGTGGAGAGGCGGCGCGGGGACGCGGTGCGCACGCGCGGGAAGGCGGGGCCGGCGGCTAGACCCTGACGCGGCGGCGCCGGAGTTCTGGGCCGCGGTCGGCAAACCCCTGGCTCTACGGAGCGAGCGTAGGTTGGAGATGGTCGTCCCGGGCCGAGACGAGGCTGGGAGCTGCAAGCCTGAGAGAGAATCCCGCCCGGGACCCAGGAGACCTGGGTTCTGATCTGCGCTGTGCCGTGGGCTCGCCCACTGACCCGAGGCAAGTTGCTTACCTGTTTTCCGCACCAGCTGCTGAGGAGGTTTCCGTCCGGAATCCACACAGCCCCAGTCTGGCGGGGTACCTTGGTAGAGTGAGATTCCCGCCGAGATCCGCGCGTCACAGCCGGCGAGCACCCGGCCCTGTGTCCCCCAGGTGGCCAGTCGTTTTGCCGGGGGCCGCGGCGTCCGCCTGGGATGGCGTTGCCTTCGGCGGCGCCCCCAAGCCTCTACCTGGGCCCCATGGTACCTGCCCTCCGTGGGGGCTTGGGAGGGGGGGAGTGAGGGGCCGGGGAGCCGCCCAGATACAAGCCTGATGAAAGAATCAGAGAAGGACTGTCAGACCTATTGGGCATTTGTATTTGAAGTTATAGATCCAGTGTCGCGATCTCTGTTCAGAGAGTTGTAGCTCCAACAAGAAGTTACCTCTTAATGTAGCTCCTTGCCTAAAGTGGGTGTACCATACTTAGTTTGGAAAGGACCTGGGGCGCCTGGGCGGCTCAGTCGTTAAGCGTCTGCCTTCAGCTCAGGTCATGATCCCAGGGTTCTGGGGTGGAACCCCACATCAGGCTCCCTGCCCTGCGGGAAGCCTGCTTCTCCTTCTCCCACTCCCCCTGCTTGTGTTCCCTCTCTTGCTGTGTCTCCCTCTGTCAAATAAATAAATAAAATCTTAAAAAAAAAAAAAAAGAAAAAAAGAAAAGGACCCATACTTATGGAAGACCATTTCTTTGGGCCCAGCTATAAAGAATTTGCCTACTGTTGGTGGGAGTGACTTCATAACTTCCATTACTGGCTTATTTGATGGAGTTTTGGAGTTTTGCCCTTTTCTTCTCTGGTACAGATAGTAACTGTCCCTGTTGAAGTCCTCAGAGCTCCAGCCGGAACTGAGGCACTAGCAGGTGTGTACAGCTGCTCATGCTTCTGTGCTGCCTGATTCATGTCATACGCAGAAACAAGAGGCTTCCTGAAATCACTAGTACCATCCCTGCCTGTCACCTTCCCAAGGTTGGCTGTGTGAGTGTTTTGTGATATGGTGTCATGGAGGTTAAGGAGGAGGGAAAGGAAAGGGATGAGGGAAGGGAAAGATGCTGAGGGCCCAGAGGACACAGTGAGAGAGAGCTAGTTCCTCAGGTACCATGACCAGGGAGCACTGTCCTTCCCACTAAATTACAGTGACCCAAATGTCCAGCCCAATAGCCAGGAAGTATTCCCATTCTGGGTGCTAGGAATCAGTGCATTCTAGCGCCTGACAGATTCCAGTTTGTTACTGGCAGCCAATTCTTAGGGAATCCAGGTCATGTTCCCAAGGTCAGGAGCTGACCTCAAAAAGAGGCCACCCTCCTTCCTAAGTTCTCCAAGTCTGAAATGTGATCGTCAGTTCTTTATGGGCTATCTGCTGACTTATGATCCAGATTGTTGTTGTAACAGGCATCCAGGTTGTACAATTCCTGCATGATAAATTACGGGCCTGCCTAGCCCTCTTCCCAAGATGAGCTTGTGGGATGACTGTCTTAGAGTTGGCCAAACTGGCTAAACGACTGCAACATGGGCGATACTGGTGTTCACCGAGGAAGGCTAGACAATGTGTTGCATTTTGATTTTCTGTCACCATAGGTATCAGGCCTAGTATTCCAAGCTCCCAGACCCAACCTGTGTCTGAGACCTAAGCAAAGCCTGAGCACTTCAGCTAAGACCACTTACAGGATGCCACGCATTAGCTTCATCCCTTTGATAAGCTGTTCCCAGATCCCAATGACTTCATTGTCAGAACCAGACCTCACCACTTAACAGTGGTGCTGCTGCCTTCTGGACACTGAGAATCCAGCCCTCAAACTCTATAGCATCCCCTTCTTTCCATCCAGTGGCATGGAAAGTAAGAGGCATTTTTTTTAAAGATTCTATTTATTTATGCAACACACAGAGAGAGTGTGCACAAGCAGGGGGAGAGACAGGCAGAGAGAAGCAGGCTTCCTGCTGAGCAGGGACTCTGATGCAGGGTTTGATCCCAGGACCCTGGGATCATGACCTCAGCCAAAAGCAGATGCTTAGCTGACTGAGCCACCCACGCATCCCAAGAGTTAGGCATTTGACTAAAGCAGCTAATTTATTCAGAAAAAATCCACAGCTGCTTAAAGATTTTTATTTAAGATTCATTTATTTGTTTTGACAGAGCATGTGAGCAGGGGGAGGGGCAGAGGAAGGGAGAGCAGCAGACTCCCCACTAAACACAGAGCCCTACTCTACTGGGGACATGATCTCACGAACCCGAGATCATGACCTGAGCCGAAATCAAGAGTGGTATGCTCAACCTCCTGGGCTACCAGCTGCTCCTGCTTGAAGATTTTTAAAGTCAGGTTTTCAGGGCGCCTGGGCGGTGCAGTGGGTTAAAGCCTCTACCTTCGGGTCCGGTTGTGATCCCAGGGTCCTGGGATCGAGCCCCACAGCGGGTTCTCTGCTCAGCAGGGAGCCTGCTTCCTCCTCTCTCTCTCTGCCTGCCTCTCTGCCTGCTTGTGATCTCTGTCTGTCAAATAAATAAAATCTTAAAAAAAAAAAGTCAGGTTTTCTTAACAGTGGCTTAACTGAATGATGAAACTAGTTTTATTTTGTAATTTTTTTTTTTCTTCAGAGCTGAGACTTCAGAGACTCCAGAGACTTCTTTCAGTACTCACAGAAACCTCTTAGCCTTGGTGATGGCACATGGGGACTGTTTACTTGCTCTTAGTCTGAATGATTGCCAAGAAGGAAGGCAAAGGTAGAGCGGTCGGATCTCTGGCTCCCCCCATACTTCTAATCTCAGACCTTATTAAACTCCTTTTTGAGCCAAGGACAAAGCTCACTTGAACAAATGACTTTGAGTCATGAATGAAAACTCTTGCTCTTTCCACAGTGAGAAAGAATTAAGAGATGGACAGGTAAGCAAGCACTTCTATTTGAGAAAAAAGGTGTTCGTTTGGGATATATTGTTATTAGTAATAACACCCGATATATCAAGAGAATGTAGAACTTTAGAAATGCTTTGGGGAAACCCTCATTATAATGCTCTTTGTTCTTTTAAGAAGAGCTTCTGTTCATTCACCCCTGAGTCAATTGCCTTTGCTAGTAGCGTCTTTTCTTTTCTTTTTAAAAGAGCTTATTTATTTATTTGTGAGAGAGAAAGAGCGTGTGTGCACAGGAGCAGGGAGGGGCAGATGGAGAGGGAGAAGCAGACTCGCCATTGAGCAGGGATCCTGACCCGGGGCTTGATCCCAGGACCATGAAATCATGACCCCAGCCAGAGGCAGCTGCTTAACAGATTGAGCCACACAGGCTCACCCCCACCCACCCTTATTTTTTAAAATTTATTTTTTAAAGTTTTTTAATTTTATTTTTATTTTCAAGTTTATTCATTTAAGTAATCTCTACACCCAGTGTGGGGCTCAAACTCACAACCCCGAGATCAAGAGTCATATGCTTTCTTTGCTTGTAGCTTATTTTCTAAGTAGGTCATGGCATTTTGTTTCAGATTTGTTTGGGTGAGATGAGAATGTCAACAGGGAATCCCCCCAAGCTATTTGTAATTTATCAATTTGGACTGTTTACCTTATTGACCCTTGTCAAACACATGCTTTGGCTTGATTATCCTCGGACTCTGAGTCCCGTGTGATATGTCTTTGTGCGAGCCTGGCAGCTAACCCTCCCTTCCTTACCTTTCTCCCTATCTGGTCCAGAAGTGGTCTTAATGGAGCTTGTGGGACAAAGCCTTTCCTTTGGGAGTCTAGGGAGGTTTTCTTCCCTGTACTAAAGTGAACTGTTCTCCCAGAGAGAAGTCTTTGGCCACTGGAGGGGACTGAATTGGAGATGGAAAGGAAGGATGGAATGAACCCTGAGCACACGGGCCTCTGCAAGGAGTTGTTCAGGATAGTGAATCATCAGAATTTTTGAGAACACATTTGTGCCCAGTAATGTGCTAATGGGTGTCAGAAATAGAAAAAAGAAGTGTAAAAGAACGTTCTTTCACTCAAAGCCACAGGGCCTGATTTAAAGATAGGCTGTGTTGGAGGAAGTGAGAACTCTAGGGCTGTTTGGATTGACTGTGCAGTTTTAGCACACTCACAAAAAAGAAGTGGAGTCACTGGACTTATTATGTACAGATTCCGGAAATGTGGCAGGGGTGAGTGCGTGGAGGGGGCAGTGAGCCAAGGTAGGGACAGTCCTCAGTCCCAGATCATGAGCAAGAAGATAGGGAGTAGGAGAGCAAGCACCCCTATTACTTACAGGGGGAAGGTCACTGGCTTTTCTCAGGCTCAACGCTAAGTGGTTATTTTAAAAAGTGCCCGAGGAAAAGCAAGGCGGGAACTCATAGCAGGAATCCTAAACTCGAGCGCTTATCTAAATGTCTGGGTTCTGGCTGTGAGCAGGGTTGTCATACTCCAAACAGGTAGGAAGCAAATCTGAATAGCCGTTGTCTTGTCACTTAGGCCTGTTGCAGAGGAACGTGTGCTCCCTGGAGAAGGGGAGAGACCCTTGTAGCCCCAGGGTCGGGGGCAGGGGAGGCAGGCCACCTTGAGGAGGTAGAACTGATCTTGAAGGGACAGGAGGACACAGAAAAGGTGGCAGTAGGGGTATCTTCTGGAGGAAAACCACATGACCCAAGGGATGGAGGTGAGAGGAGCTGCAGCAAGTGTGTTCACTGGACTGAAGTGGGAAATACTCGTGAGGAGGCATCAGGAGGCCAGCGACAGAGGAGTCTGCTCAGCTGTTCTGTGTTCGGGCATCCATTCGTGTGTCCCGGTCACAAAGAAATCACAGCTCTGTTTAAGGAGTAGTAGTTGGCAAAAATGTGTAAGAGGGATTAGAGTAACAGGGGCCTTGGGATTCTGGGGCCTTGACATAGCACTGATTTTTTTTTTTGTTATTTTCTTTTCATTTTTTTCCTTTTATTTTTTAAGATTTATTTATTTATTTGTCAGAAAGAGAGAGAAAGTGAGAGCACAAGCAGTGGGAGCAGCAGAGGGAGAAGCATGCTCCCCGCTGAGCCGGGAACTCGCTGGAGGACACTGTACCAGGACCCTGGAATCATGAACTGAGCCGAAGGCAGATGCTTAACCCACTGAGTCACCCAGGCGCCCCTCCTCTTATTTATTCTAGAGAAAATAATACATTCACAATGTTCAGAATCCAAAAAGTAGGGAGCATATACTGTAGTGAGAAACTGCTTTCTCCTCTTGTCCCCCAGCTACCCAGTTTTCTTCTGTAGGCAAAATCACGCTTCCTTGGGTTTAAGTCTGGAAATAGTCTTGGCAGAGACAAGCAAATAGAGTTTTGTGTTTCCTAAAAATATAAATGGTGACACAGTGTATATACTCTGCCCTTTGCTTGTTCCACTTAATGTGGATTCTTCCATGTCGTCCATAAAACACTTTCTTATTCTTCTTTACGGCTAGATTGGAGCTCATTGAGTTGATAGGCTTTCATTTGTGGAATTAGTCCATTAATGGGCATTTGGGTTTTCCTAGCTTTTTGCTATGACAAACAGTGCTACCACAAATGACGCTGTAAGCATGTCCTTTTGCACACAGACGAGTATATCTGTTGGATAAATTCCTAGAATGCAGTTATGGGCCCAAAATGGACAAAACATGTACGATTTGTCAAGTATTGTTAAGCTGTGGAGGTGGGAACAATTTACACTTCGGTGTGTTAAAACACTTGGCTTTCTAGCCAACACAGTGTGTTTTCACACTTTTTGAAATTTGCTCATGTGGTAAGTGACAAATATTATCTCAGACCAGTTTTATATGACATGTCTCTTACTATGAGTAAGGGCGTAAGGTTGAGCATTTTGTGTTTGTTTCAGAGCAGTGCGAGTTTCCTCTTCTGTAAACTCCATATCCATGCCCATTTTTCTACTGGGTTGGGTTTCTTTTCCTAACTGATTTATAGGATTTTATTCAACATATTGGGAAAATTCGTTCTGTATTTGATAATCTGAGTTGCAGAAGTTGGTCAAGTGGTTTTGTTTTGTTTGTTTTTTTGAAGTTGGCCAAGTGGTTTTTTTTTTTTTAAAGATTTTATTTATTTATTTGACAGAGAGAGATCACAAGTAGGCAGAGAGGCAGGCAGAGAGAGAGGGGGAAGCAGGCTCCCCACTGAGCAGAGAGCCCGATGCCAGGCTTGATCCCAGGACCCTGAGATCATGACCCGAACCGAAGGCAGAGGCTTTAACCCACTGAGCCACCCAGGCACCCTGGTCAGGTGGTTTTTTAAAGCTCTACTGGGCAAAGGTTTAGCTGAACAAAAAGGCCAAAAGTAAGGAAACTGCTTCACTAAACTCAGGATCCTGAGACCTTTCACAGAGCCAAGAAATCTGCTATAACATTAAGCCTTTTGTAGTTTTTCTTAAGACGAGGTTATGCAGAAGTTTTCCCTTCCAGGATTCCTTACAGTTGAGTTCTCAGGAGTTGATCTGTCTTTGTGTGGGTGGTATTGGGAAAAGGTGTGACATTTAAGCTGTCAGCTTCAGAGGACTGATACGTTCCCAAGAAGCTGACCCTTCTTTGTCTTACAGGTTGAAAGTGTGTGTGCTGCGTATCCTTCACCATATGACAAGGACACCGGTGTTCTTCGGGCTCTCAGAGGAATTCCTGTATGTGTCACCCACACCCCAGGACTTCCCGCCCATACCAGCTTTTTTTGCATGCTGCTCTGTGGGGCCAGATACCAGGGACTCAGGACAGCAGAGACCCCAATCACACTTGGGGGTGGAGTTGTGGGCCACAAACATGCAAAACAACCTCTAGCTAGTAAGATAATTGCTCCAGGGAAGCAGAATGTAAAGTGCAGTGGGAATACCAAAAGCACCTCACAGTCTCAATTGAGTTGTGTGAATTTTTGTTTATTCTTTAAGGAGAGCATATGCTTGTCTCCAGGTCACGCAACTTGTACATCAGAGTTGGAGTTTTCCATGTGTCTTTCTTTAAGATTGGCTTTAATCAAGCCATCCTTCTGACCTCTAGTTCCAAGGACATTCTGTACCGTGGGTTGGGTACGTTTGTGTGCGTGGGAGGATACAGACTCACTCTCACACCGAAGGTCATCTGCCTCTGCAGATCTCAGAGTTGAAGAACCATGGCATCCTCCGGGCCCTGACAGCAGAAGCCAACGGATGGCAGCCAGGTGGTAAGGTCCCCTTCAGGGCCCTTGGAGCCTGGGTGGGGCCCAAGTCAGAGCTCCCCATGGTCTGCTTTTCATCATTGGAATTTCTCTCACTACATGTCCTATAGAATTTGACAAATTTATCATTCTTCAAGGAAAATTAGAATCAACACTGGATTAGAAGTCAAAAGATTCGAGTCCTGATTTAGCGCTGCAAGCAGCTTATTATGTGCCTTGGACAAATCAGATGTCTGCCGTGAAGACATCAGTGCCTTCTCTGTCCCCAGAGAGATATTGTAACAATGAAATGAGAGTGTATGTGAAGAGGCTTTGAAAAAGTATCCTATTTTATCTACTTTACATGATTCTTTCATATACTCTATTTAAAGTTCATTTCACTTGCTGATTTATGACACAGAAAGGTCCACTCACTAAGTGAGAAATAACCAGTTCTGGGGTCCCACATCTCTGGTTTAAGTCCTGCCTCTCTCACCCACCAACTATAGGACCCTGAGCAAGTTTCTTAACCTTCTAACCTTTACTGCACTTAGTTCATCTATAAAACAAATTGGTCAGAACCTGAGTGATGGGAATTGCATAAGGATTACATGAGCTAAGGTGAAGTACGTAGTGCACAGACTATTAATCTGTAGTGATACCCGTGCTATGTATTATTATCTTGAAGTTCTATAAACTGAAAATGTAATCTCTATGAATATGGGTTTGTAGAAAAGTTATCTGGAGATCTATGAAGTTTCTTCTTAAATCTTTTTTTAAATTAATTAATTTATTTATTTGACAGAAAGAGACACAGCGAGAGAGGGAACACAAGCAGGGGGAGTGGGAGGGGGAGAAGCAGGCTTCCCGCCTAGCAGAGAGCCCGATGTGGGGCCCGATCTCAGGATTCTGGGATCATGACCTGAGCCGAAGATAGACACTTAATATCTGAGCCACCCAGGTGCCCCATATGAAGTTTCTTCTAATAAAATTTTATTTTTGCTGTGTAGTGACAAACCTAACATTTATTAGAGATTTTGCCTTAAATGCCAAAATATTTTATATTTCAGTACAAGTAGCATTTGTGTATCAGGTATTTTTTAAAGATTTTTTACTTATTTGAGAGAGAGAGAGCGTGTGCACGAGCAAGCATGGTGAATGGGCACGGGGAGGAGAGTCTCTAGTAGACTCTAAGATAAGCACTTACTGAGCCCATGCAGAACTTGGTCTCACAACCCTGAGAGCACGACCTGAGCTGAAGTCAGACTCGAGGCTCCCCTGTCCCACATATTTTTAGTTGTATTAAACAGCAGTCTTCGAGGCACCTGGGTGGCTCAGTCGTTAAGCATCTGCCTTCGGCTTGGGTCATGATCCTAGAGTCCTGGGATCAGACCCCCTTGTTGGACTCCCTGCTCAGAGGGGAGCCTGCTTTTCCCTCTCTCCCTCCACCACTCCCCCTGCTTGTGTTTTCTCACTGTCAAATGGATAAATAAAATCTTAAAAAAAAAAAAAAATGCAGTTTTCTTCCAGATTGCTCTCAGCTCATTTAAATTGATAGGCTTATGAGGCACCTGGCTGGCTTAATTGGTGGAGCATACAACTCTTGATCTTAGGTTGGGAGTTCGAGCACCATGTTGGAGATTACTTCAAAAAAATAAATCTTTAAAATGGTCACCTGGGTGGCTTGGTCAGTTAATCACCTGCCTTTGGCTCAGGTCAGGATCTCAGGGTCCTGGGATCGAGCCCTGTGCCAGGTTCCTGGCTCAACGGGGAGTCTGCTTCTCTCTCTGCATCTCTCCCCACCACCACTTGAGGTCTCCCCCCCCCTCAAATAAGTAAATAAAATCTTTAAAAATTAAAAAAAGATGGGGCTCCTGGGTGGCACAGTAGGTTGAGCGTTGGACTCTTGGTTTCCAGTCAGGTTGTGATCTCAGGGTCATGAGATCTGGCCCACGTTGGGCTCTGTGCTCTGTACAGAGGTCTGCTTAAGACTGTCTTTCCCTCTCCCCCCAAAATAAATAAATGTTTAAAAATAAAATAAATAGGTAGGTAGGTAGGTAGGTAGATAGATGGAGAGGCTTGCTAACTCAGGATACTGTTTCCTGTATGGATAAGTAGAAGAGAGCCCAAATCAAGAAGGCAGTTGAAAAAGGAAGAAAAGTAGAGAACTGTGCTGATGTCAGCTGCATTCGCTATCCTGAAGATTCATGTTTTGCCTCCATTTTTTTCTGTTGGGGGAAATTAGTATTTATGTTAGGATCATCTTCAGATGAAGAAGAGTCTCCCTGGTTCCAAGAGGGAAGGGAAGAGATGCTCTTGCTATGCCTTGGACATTTGTCTCCAGTTTTTAGACACTAGATTGCAACTCCTTGTTGAGACCTTGCACTTTCTGTCAACTAACCCACAGTTACAGCAGATTCCCCGGTGCTGGTGAGGTTTCTGCTCTGAGCTCACAGCCTTCTGCCAAGTTGTTTGTAGGTGAAAGGTTGAAGGGCATCTGGCTGGCTCAGTCAGTTAAGTGGCCAGCTCTTGATTTTGGCCTAGGTCATGATCTCAGGGTCATGAGATGGAGCCCCTCTTCGGGCTTTGCACTCAGTGGGGCGTCTGCTTGAAATTCCTCTCTCTCCCCCTCTGCTTCTCCCCCTGCTCGGGCTGTCATTCTTTCTCTCTAATAAACAAGTAAATCTTTAATAAATAAAAGAGGGGCACTTGAGTGGCTCATTTGGTTAGACATCTGACTTCAGCTCAGGTCATAATCTCAGGGTCCTGGGATCAAGTCCTGCAAGGGACTCTGCTCAGCAGGAAGCCTGCTTCTCTCTCTCTCTCTCTCTCTCTCTCCCCCTCTCCCTCTGCCCCTCCCCCCACTCATGCTCTCTCTCTCTCAAATAAATAAAATCTTAAAAAAAAAAAATTTGACCAAGTTGCTTGAAACGAAGATGTGCAGGGTGAAGAGTCTATGAAGCCAGGCGCCAGCGAGGGTGAGGGGTGATGCAGCCCTTGTCAGCACCCTCACCAGCAGTCCCTGCTGCTGCCCCTCTTTTTTTTTTTGTTTTTGTTTTTGTTTTTGTTTTTTGTTCAGCTGCTTTCTCCCTCCTTTTCATCATCCAGGGTCCAGTATGCTGGAAGGAAATTTTATTTTCTTCATATAGTTTGTATTCTGATGAAGTTACCTACCTTGGAAGCCCCGAGGCTCAGGGTCTCGGTCCACCCCAGGTTGGGGCTTGCATGACTGAATTCAGAAGTCCAGACCCATGTCACCCACTGCCACTAGCCCCTGCGCTGCTGGACCTGAATCCAGGCTGGTGTCAGTGACACGAGCTAACACGTCCTGAGTACTGACCTTTGCGTCGTATACCCGCTCCCCCACCCCTGGAAGCTGAAGAGTTGCACCATCCTCCAGCAGGTCCAGGAGTGATGGCCGGGGGTTAAGTACTTGTCCACAGAAGTGCAGCCGGGGAGCGCGGACAGGAAGTGCTTGCCAGCAGTCTGGCTCTGGAACTGCTCTCAGCAGCAGCCCTTTAGGGCTTCCCAGCAGCTTTCTCTGCCTCCATTTCTGTTAGTGTTTTGAGTTTCTGGGAGTATTTTATTTTATTTTCAAGTATACTTTGGAAACAGTTCCTTGCCCTGTGATATCCTCCTTCAAGACGGCATGGCCAAGAGGAGCTGCCCTCTCACTCTTACCATTGGGGCTGGTGGCTGAAGGGGTCACGATTTGGGGCCTTGGACTGAAGGGTTTCCGTTTTCTCCATGTTGTATTGACTTCCTGTCTAGCAAATGGGGAAAGCCACAACAGGACGCACGCCAGCAGTCTGGGTTAGAGTGACCGTTGCGTTTTGGAGAAAGGGCTATGCAGTGACTACAGAGAACCTGTTTTGCTGCTTTTTCTCTCCTGCTTTCCGCCCCATTCCCGGTGCTTTTATTCATTCAGCAGACATTTGTTGAACTCCTGTCCTGTGCAGGGCACTGCCCTGGGTTCTGGAAAATGCTGTCCTCGTGTAGCGCCCCGTGTGGTGGGAGAGACCGTCACCACACTGAGGAGCCTGGGTGTCAGAGGCTCGAAGAGGCTCACGGGCTCCCTCTGCAGACTTAATGGAGTCAGGCCAGGCAGCTGGCTGAGGGAGATGTCAGAGCTCACTGAGGGTTGAGGAGGAACAACAAACAGCACAGGGGTTGGGACCTGGGGTGCAGGTGCCTGGGGTGACTGCATGGGGAGAGCCTCTGAGCAAGGGCACTGAAGGTGGGAGGGGCTGAGGAAGTTGGGGAGTTCTGGATACTCTTAGCGCACAGCTGTGGGTAGAAGAAATATCCAAATGGTGGAAGTATTTAGATGCTGTGCTGAAGAGTTTGGGTTTTATCTAGAGAGTCATGATGGAGAACCCCTGGAGGTTTTCAAGCAGGGGGTTGACATCAGATCTGCCTTTTCAAACGCTCACTCTGGCCCCCGTGTGGAGAGGGTATCTGAGGGCACTGGGACCCAAGGTAGACGGACAAGGCTGAGGCTGCAGCAGCTATCCAGACTTCCCCAGGTCTCAAAGGGTCTCCTTTTCTCTTGACTGCAGTTGTGAATGCAGAGGTGCTCAGAGCCCAAGAAGAATGGGAAGCTGTGGACAACATCCAGACAGAGCCAGGTAACCGCAGGAATGGCGTTCCACTGCTAATGAAGGCCCCATCCACGTGTGGCTAGCGTTTCTGTGGCCCTGGGGTTAGGACACAGAATTCCTGAGAGTTCCCATTTTAGCTCCCTGACTCAGGATACAATACCTTTCTAATCCAAAGATCATGACATTCCACCTCTGGAGGAAATGGGGAGTGAATGCCACGGGAAAAGGGCTGCCATCTACTCAGACCTGAGAGAAGACTGAGAGTACCTTGGTCAGGGTCGCTTCTGCAGGGTGATGAGGTTGGACAGAAGGATGGAGGCAGGCAGCCAGGGTCCCGGCCCAAGGGTGAGCGGGTTGTTCACTATACAAGGAGGTCTCTGGAGATAGGGACTAAAGCCATCTGCTGGAAGGCTTTGAGGGCTGGGTAAAAATTGTTTCACTTCGTGTTCTGACAGGTTTGGATGGAGCTGCAGGAGGGTAGAGCTTGGACCCATATGTAGCTCGAGCTATACCTGGGCTCCTAGAAAATCGTTACAGTGGACTGTGTCAGTCATCCCCGACATTGCTAACAGATACATTCATTCCCTGTGGACTGTACCAGAGGCTGGAGAGGGGGTCATTCATATACAGGGTGTGAGAAAGGGCAAGGTGGAAGAGAGGAAAGTTCCCGAAACAGACCTTGGCATGCTCCTCTATGGGTACCTACTCCGAGCAGTGACTTGCCTCCTCACAGATGAGTGGACTGGGACCCCCAGCAGGGCAGATCTGTCCCTACTCACTGCAGAGGTCAGTCTAGCAAGCTCCCAAACAGCCTGGTCTAAGAAGGGACCTGGCCCAGCAGAGAATGCCAGCCCCTTAACAGAAGATCGGTTTTAGCTGTAGTTATCTGATGTCTGCCCCTGAAAGCCAGTGTTTGGCTTAGAGGTGATGATCAGAAGGCCCCCAGTGAACGTGCGCAGACATAATGACTACCATTATAAATCTGAGAGTGTCTTCCCTTTTGCCACAGGGAGCCAGGCCAGTGTAGACCAGCCTGGGCAGCTGATCTCCTTCAGTGAGGCTCTGCAGCATTTCCAGACTGTGGACCTCTCTTCCTTTAAGGTATGAAAGTAGGGAGTTTGGGGTCTCAGGCAAAGCATCTTCCCAGGAGCCAGGTTTCTATCCCACCAACCTAGGGCACTGGGCAAGCAAGATGGAAACTTCCAGCTGAGGACCCTACCTCACCTAAGAAATCTTGGAGCACAGAATCAGGGGTGGCCAAGGACCCAAGCTTCATGCAGGACCCCAGTGGCCTTTTTGGGACTGTGTGCCCAGAGCTCTTGTGGCCCTGCTGTACACAGGTCTATGTAGCTGCTCTGCTCTTCCCTCTTAGGGATGGGGAGGTCTAGAATCAAATGTTAGATAGTTCCTTAGGGAAGCAAGGCATGCCATCTAGAAAGCTGAGTAATTCATGACTATTGTAGGAAAATCTATCATTCCCTGAACGTATCAGGGAGCTAGAAGTTATTTGGGAATTTTAAAAATATGTGGGGTTGGAAAAAGAAACATTGAGGAAAATAAAAGCTAATGGGCTTTCTGGGACATCTTGAGTGACTAAGAGTAGTTTTAGAAGATTGTGATTTCAGGGGCACCTGAGTGGGCTCAGTGGGTTAAAGCCTCTGCCTTCCGCTCAGGTCATGATCCCGGGGTCCTGGGATCGAGCCCTGCGTCGGGCTCTCTGCAGGGAGCCTGCTTCCCTTCCTCTCTCTCTGCCTGCCTCTCTGTCTGATTGTGATCTCTGTCTGTCGGGTAAATAAAATCTTAAAAAAGAAAAAAAAAAAGATTGTGATTTCAGGGGCACCTGGATGGCTCAGTTGGTTAAGTGTCTGCCTTCAGCTCAGGTCGTGATTCCAGAGTCCTGGGATCAAGTCCTGCATGGGGCTCCTTGCTCAGAGGGGAGTCTGCCTCTCCCTCTCCTTCCCGCTCATGCTCTCTCTATCTCTGTTTCTCTCAAATAAATAAATAAATAAAATGTTTTAAAAAAGAAGAAGATTCTGGTTTCAGATCTTCAACCTAAAACCTCAGAGTTTCAAGAGAGGCTGAAAAGTCAAGAATCATTGGTTCATGGGTTGCAGAGGGTCAGAAGCTACCAAAATCAGAATATTCTAAGAATATTCTAAGGCCTACGGCAGTGGCCCTTGAGCAATAAGTCAGCATGACCTGATTTAGGAGATGCCCCTGTGGAATGGACAGAATGCTCCAGCAATCCCTTAGGTGTCCAGCTCCAAAAGTCCCCACTCAACTCCCCTCCTCACTGGCTCCCTCGTCCTGGAAGTTGAGAGGACTGCTAGGCTGTGTAATTTATGCCCTTTTCAGAAAGGGATGGACCTATAGAAGGTAAAGCAGCCCTGCTGGGAAGCCTGGCCTGGCTTGGTCAGACCAAAGCGGGGTCCCCATGCCAGCTATCTCTGGCCATCAATGGAATAGTAGCTCTAGACAAAACCAAAGGAACAAATGCAGACAATGGGCTAATAATGCCTATACTTGGGGACATTTTTTTTCTTTTACTTCTCTTTTCTTTAAAATTTTATTTATTTATTAGAGAGCAGGAGCAAGGTGAGGGACAAAGGAAGAGGGAGAAGCAGGCTCCCCGCTGAGTAGGGAGCCAGACACAGGGCTCCATCTCGGGATCCCAAGATCATGACCTGTTCTACAAGAACAGTCCCTGTACCGGTCCTGATGGTAAGTTAGAGCAGGTGAACCCAGCCCTTTGCTCATTGCCTGCAACTTCCTCCCCAGAAAAGAATCCAGCCAACTATTCGAAGGACGGGGCTCGCTGCCATCCGGCACTGCCTCTTTGGGCCTCCAAAACTCCACCAGGGCCTCCGAGAAGAAAGGGACTTAGTCCTGACCATTGCTCAGTGTGAGTGCACGGGTGCTGCCACGAGCGGGGGCTGCATATGTGGTCAAGCAGAGAGCACTGTTTGTACACCTGTTGCTGAGGTCTTGCATGCACGATGTTGGCGGGGAGAGCGGGAGCTGTGGGGTGAAAACGTGGGAGAACACAGTCTCTTGGTACAGTCCAGCTTGATCTTATCTGAACCATTCTCTGAGAAATAGTCCTCTCCTGAGGGGCGGGCAGTCCGACAAAGACTCAGGGTGTGTTTTCGGGCAGGTGGCCTGGATAGTCAGGACCCAATGCATGGCCGAGTCCTCCAAACCATCTACAAGAAGCTGACTGGCTCCAAGTTTGACTGCGCCCTCCACGGAGACCACTGGGAAGATCTGGGCTTTCAGGGTAAGAGACAGGAATGGTTCATCTTCTTTTCCTTGACCCCTGAATCCAGAACTAGAGTGAGAGCCCAGATAGTCCCCTTCCTGTCATGCCAGTGCCCTGAGGCAGGGTATCTGGGGGAAGAGGGTGCAGGAATGCAAAGGCCCGAGGTGAGTATGTTTACCACGCTTGAGAAATAGTAAGAAGTGTGGCTGAAGTGGAAAGGTTCCTTGTGGTCTAACAGGCCATTGTCAGACATTTACTCTAAGAGAGATGGAAAGCATCAAAGTGTTGGATTTGCAATCTGGTTTCTTCTTTTTCCTCTTTCCTTTTAACGCAGATGAAAATTTTGCTTTATACTATTTTATTTTTTGAGTGAAACAAATTGATTTCAGCTGTTTTTTGGATTATGCTACTCTTTTTTGAAAATCATATCAAGTTACATTTATATGGAATAGGAAAATGTCCTCATTTATTTTTTTTTAATAAGGCTCCAGCTTGCCTTTCTTTTCTTTTTTTTTTTTTTTTTTAAGATTTATTTATTTATTTGACAGAGATCACAAGTAGGCAGAAAGGCAGGCAGGGCTGGGGGGAAGCAGGCTCCCCGCTGAGCAGAGAGCACGATGCAGGGCTTGATCCCAGGACCCTGGGATCATGACCTGAGCCAAAAGCAGAGGCTTTAACCCACTGAGCCACCCAGGTGCCCCAGAAAATGTCCTCACTTAAAAAGGAAATTTTATGTACCCATAATTAATTGGTCTGTTGGTATTGACACGTTAAAATCCCTCTATCTTCCCTCATCTATAACACAATTATATTATTTCCCTCCATATGCAATGAGAATCATGTCAGTGTTACAGTTTTTATTTCAACCATCAAACAATTTAGAAAACTCAAGAGGAGGAGCTAAGTCTGCTGTATTTCCCCAGATGCTTACTCTTTCCACCGCTCTGTTTTTGTTTTTAGATATTCCAAGATTTCTTCTTTTATCATTTCCTTTCATTTTGAAGAACTTCCTTTAACCATTTTCTAAAGGAGGTCTGCTGGTGATAAATTCTCTTAGTTTCCCTTCCTCTGAGAATGTCTTGATTGCCCCTTCACTCCTCGAGGATCGTTTCTCTGGACAAAGAATTCCAGGCTGACAATTCTTTTCTTGTAGCACTTGTACACTGTGCTTCTTGCTTCTGGCCTCCATGAGAAAGCTACTGTCGTTTGAATTCTTTCTCCCTGCGAGGTAAGGAGTTGTTTCTCTCTGCTTTCAAGATCTTTTCGAGTTTGCAGGAGTTTATGTTGTGTCTTAGTGTGGATTTCTTTGGGCTTTTACCCTATTGGGTTTGCTCAGCTTCTTGAACCTATAGGTTTATGTCTTTTGCCAAATATGGTCCATTTTCAGCCATTATTACTTCAAGTACCTTTTTTCCTTAATTTCAGTGAAGCTCACATACAATGTTACATTAGTTCCAGGCGAATAATACAGTGATCCGACAATTCCGTGCAACACCTAGTACTCGTCAAGATAAGTGTACTGTCAGCCCTTCACCTACTCACCCATCCCTTACCCGCCTGCGCTCTGGTAACCATCTGTTCTCTACAGTTAAGAATCTGTTCTTCTGTTTGCCTCTTTCTTTTTTTTTTCCCTTTGTTCATTTGTTTTCTTTCTTAAATTCCACATGAATGAATACTTCCAAGTACTTTTCTCAGCCCCATACTTTCTCTTCTCTTGTGGGACCCTGATGACACAGGTGCTAGTTCTTCTGTGCTGTTCATTCCTTTGGATCTCTGTTCTGTAACTCACAGATCTCCAAGGCTCTGCTCATTTTGTTTTGTTTTGTTTTGCTTTGCTTTGTTTCTCTCTGATGTTCATCAGACTGGATAATTTCAATTGTTCCATCTTTAATTTCACCAATTCTTTCCTCTGTTCTCTCTATTCTGCTGTTGAGCCCATCAAGTGAGATTTTAATTTTAAAGATTTTTATTTATTTATTTATTTGACAGAGAGATCACAAGTAGGCAGAGAGGCAGGCAGAGAGAGAGAGGAAGGGAAGCAGGCTCCCTGCTGAGCAGAGAGCCCAATGTGGGGCTCGATTCCAGGACCTGAGATCATGACCTGAGCCAAAGGCAGAGACTCTAACCCACTGAGCCACCTAGGCGCCCCTGAGTTTTTAATTTTAGTTATATTTTTCAGTTGTAAGGTTTTTTTGTTTGGTTCTTCATACCTAATAATTCTTTACTGAGACTTTCTACTTTTTAAATTTTTTTCAAACTGTGTAATTATTTATTAAAGGCATTTTTGTGATAACTGCTATAGTAGTTTTCTATTGTTGCTGTAACAAATTACCACAAATTTAGTAGCTTGAAACTACATAAACTTATTAAAATTAATTAATTTATTTAAATACTCTCTACACCCAGCATGGGGCTCAAGCTCACAACTCCGAGATCACGAGTCCCACGCTCTTCCTGTGGAGCCAGCCAGCCCCTCACCACACAAACTTAATACCTTATAGCTCTGTAGCTCAGGAGTCTGAAACAGGTCTCACTGGGGTAAGACCGTTGTGGCTGCAAGGCTGCATTCCTTTCTGGAGACTCTAGGAAAGACTCCGTTTCCTGGCCTTTTCCACCTTCTTTTTTTTTTTTTTTTTTTTTTAAGATTTTATTTATTTATTTGACAGAGATCACAAGTAGACAGAGAGGCAGGCAGAAAGAGAGAGAGAGAGGGAAGCAGGCCCCCTGCTGAGCAGAGAGCCCGATGCGGGACTCGATCCCAGGACCCTGAGATCATGACCTGAGCCGAAGGCAGCGGCTTAACCCACTGAGCCACCCAGGCGCCCCCCTTTTCCACCTTCTATAGGCCACCTCTGTTCCTCCTTCTTCACAGCCAGGAACTTAGCATCTCCCTGAGCCTGGTTCTCTCCTCACATCTCTTTCCCTGATTCTGTGCTTCTGCCTCCTTCTCTCACTTTTAAGGACTTTTCTGATTACATTGGGACCACCCGGAGAATCCAGGATGATCTCCCTATCTGCTGATCTGCAACCTTAATTCTGCCTATGATCTTAGTTTCCCCTTGCCATGCAACAAAATATACTCCTGGGTTCTAGGCATTCAGGCAAGGATGTCTTTGGAGGGACCATTATTTTGCCTGTAACTGCTGCTTTAAAATCCTTGTCAGGTAATTCCAACAGCTATGTTATCTCAGTGTTGCTATCTATTAAGTATCTTTCTCATTCAAATTAAGATTTTCCTAGTTCTTAATGTAACAAGTGATTTTTTTTTTATTGTATCCTGGATATTTGGGGTATTATATAATGACACTCTGGATCTGCTGTAAATCTTTTATTTTAGCAGGCTTCTTCTGACACTGAGCCAGTGGGGGAAGGAGGATGGCACTCGTTACTGCGGGGCAGGGGTAGAAATTTAGGTACCCCATTTGGGCTCTGCTGGTTCCACTGGCTAAGACGGGCACAGGTGCTTCATTACATGACTCATTACAGGAGTCCTGTGTGGACTCCACTGATGACACAAAGGTATGGGGCTCAGTCTCAGCTCCCCAGTTTGCTGACACTACCCTAGTGAAGCTAAAGGGCACCTTGTTACAGTCAGGCAGGAGTGGGAGTCCAGGCTCCCCACTTGGCCTAACAAAGGTAGCCAAGCCCTTGAAGCTCAAGGGAGGAGGGACTTCATTTGGCATTGGGTCGCCCTTCAGTTCCTCCTCTCGGTTACAGGAGCGAATCCAGCCACAGACCTGAGAGGAGCAGGCTTCCTTGCCCTCCTACACCTGCTGTACCTGGTGATGGACTCCAACACCTTGCTGATGGCCCAGGAGATTTTCCGCCTATCTCGTCACCATATCCAGGTGGGGCTTTGCTGGGCAGCTAGAGAAGAGGGCTGTGGAGCCATTGTTGGTACAGAATGCTCTTGAACAACCAGGAGAACCTCACGGGGGTGGGGGGGGCTGTCTCTAGTTGCTCAGGGCTCTCAGGACAACTGACGCAGCCAGGACCAGGTTTCCCCCACTAGCCTGACCTGTGCTAGAATCTGAGCTCCACCACTCAGTGTGTGTCTCAGGCAAGTGCTTCCAACTCCTCAAAGCCTTGGTTTTTTTCATCTGTAGAATGGAAATCAGGGACACTTCAGCTGGACAATTAGAAAGATTAAATGAGATGTGTAGCAGAGCACTAGGCACAGCTGTGATGTTAATGTGTCAACTCACTGTCATCCCTAAGGACATCCCTTGAGCAGCAGTAGGTTCTCAACCCTGAAGAAGGAGAGTCAGCTTATTTGTGCCCCAGAGGAGGAGATCTACCTATGAGGGGCAAGGGACACATGGTCTTACTGACAGACCAGATGTGGCTTCTGTAGCCTTCGGTCTGTCCAAGCCTTCTCTAGGGTTGGGTTTAATGGTTTTCCCAGGTAGTAAAAGGTGATAGTCCCACCATTTTAGAAAACAAATCTGACCTGTTCCCTGCCATTCACCTATGCCACATTCATGGGACCTGGAATTCATCCAGTAAATAAACTTCTCTTCAGTCTTCCCTATGCTTGTTACTGTGCTTAGTGCTTGGGACACATCCGTGAACAAAGATCCTTCTAGCAGAGATGACAGGGCAGCGAGCCCAACACATAAATAAATAATAGACTATGTTCAAAGGTGGCAAGCACTAAGGAGAAAAAACAAGTAGGTTAGGAAAATATGGGGAGTACTTTTTTTAAAGATTTCATTTATTTATTTGAGAGAGAGCACAAGCAGGGGGAGCAGCAGACAGAGGGAGAGGGAGAGCAGGCTCCCTGCTGAACCGGGAGTGCCACACAGGACTGAATCCCAGGGTCCTGGGATCATGACCTGAGCCGAAGGCAGATGCTTAACTGACTAAGCCACCCAGGCACCTCTGTGGGGAGTATTTTATAGGGTGCTCAGGCTAACTCTCACTAGAGGGTGGGAATTAAACCAGACCTTGAAGGAGGTGAAGGTGTTGGCCCAGTTGGTGTTTGGGGGAGAACATTCCACGCAGAGGGAGCACTAGAGCAAAGCTCCTGAGGAAGGATCATGTCTGGCACGTGAAGGGGTAGCAAGCAACCAGCTGGAACAGAAGGAGCCCAGGAGAGCAGTTGGAAGGGAGGTCCTACGGCGAACAGATGGCAGAGGGCCTGGTAGGCTGTGGTAAGGACTTTCAATTTTACTCCGAATAAAGTGAGGGTTTTCGCAGCCTGGAATACGTGATCCAATCTAACTTTTTAAATATATCCTATCAGCTGCTAGGTTGAGAATAGTCTATAGTGAGGGCTTTTATAATCAAGTCCAAGATGATGGGTATTTTCAGAGGAGGTGGTGTGAAGTGGTCAGATTCTGGATGTATAATTTTTTTTTTAAGATTTTATTTATTTATTTGACAAGGAGAGATCACAAGTAGGCAGAAAGAGAGGGGAGGAAGCAGGCTCCCCGCTGAGCAGAGAGCCCGATGCGGGCTCAATCCCAGGACCCCAAGATCATGACCTGAGCCGAAGGCAGAGGCTTAACCCACTGAGCCACCCAGGCACCCCTGGATGTAGAATCTTGAGCTCACGGGCTTAAGAAAGTAGAGCCAAGGGGTGCCTGGGTGGCTCAGTGGGTTAAGCGTCTGCCTTCGGCTCAGGTCGTGATCTCAGGGTCCTGGGATCCAGCCCCGCATCGGGCTCTCTGCTCAGCGGGAAGCCTGCTTCTCCCTCTCTCTTTGCCTGCCTCTCTGCCTACTTGTGATCTCTCTCTCTCTGGCAAATAAATAAATAAAATTAAAAAAAAAAAAAGAGCCAAGTGGGATACCTGGCTGGCTCACTTGGAAGAACATGTGACTCTTGATCTTGGGGTCGTGAACTCAAACCCACCTTGGGGGTAGAGTTTACTTAAGAAAGAAAGAAAGAAGGAAGGAAAGCAAGCAAGCAAGCAAGCATAGCCAGCGTATTTTTCTTATGCAATGAGAATCATGTCAGTGTTACAATTTTTGTTTCAACCATCAAACAATTTAGAAAACTCAAGAGGAGGAGCTAAGTCTGCTGTATTTCCCCAGATGCTTACTCTTTCCACTGCTCTGTTTTTGTTTTTAGATATTCCAAGATTTCTTCTTTTATCATTTCCTTTCATTTTGAAAAACTTCCTTTAACCATTTTCTAAAGGAGGTCTGCTGGTGATAAATTCTCTTAGTTTCCCTTCCTCTGAGAATGTCTTGATTGCCCCTTCACTCCTCGAGGATCGCTTCTCTGGACAGAGAATTTATTTATTTATTTATTTGAGAGAGAGAGAGAGCATAAGCATGAATGGCGGGGAGGGACAGAGGAGGGAGAGAGCGAGAAGCAGACTCCCCACTGAGCACAAAGCCCTGTGTGGGGCTTGATCCCAGAACCCTGAGATCATGACCAGAGCTGAAGTCAGACACTTACCCAACTGAGCCACCCAGGCGCCCCCAGACCCTCATTTTAGATGGAGGCCCAGAGAAGGGAAATGACTTGCCAAAGGTCCCACAACTAATCAGTATTTCCTATAGGTCATCTCTGACCTCAGTGTCTCCCTTCTTATGACTCATGAAGGCTCTCTTGTAAGAGCTTCCTGCAGAAATGTGGAAATACGGAAGCCAGGATAGAGGGTTTTTGCCAACTCAGAATTCCTCAGTTGAATGAGGGGAGGGAGCAGGCCATTCAGATATCTGTGGGAGGAGCATCGCAGACAGAGGGAGCAACAGGATGAGAGGGGAAATGCTGGGAACTTGATCGGCAGGGATGGGCAGGGACCCAGACTGACCAGTTTGACCAGTGTGTTTCTCATCCCTTCACCTGCTGGCATCTGGGATTTACTGGGGATTTATGTTTACTCCTCCACAATATGCCTGTCGGACAGTAAGAAGGAATTGCAGCTTAACCTAATAAGACAAGAGGGCTGGTGCAGACTTCGGGAAGCTAGACGCTCATTCTATCTGTGGTATTATTATGGAGCTGATTTGAGACAAATCACTTCACCTCTCTGGGCCTTAGTCTGGCCTAAAAAATTCCAAGGTCCCTTCCAGATTTATTGTATAATTCCTTGAACTATAAGCAATTCCGAGGTTTTAAAGTAAAACTTGACCTCAAGCCCTTATGAATCTTGAAAACACCATTTTCCAGGAGGCACAGTGAGATCAGAGGAGCAGTTGGGGACACAGCCCTGCCCATAACCAGTCCTGTTCTCTCCTAAGGGAAGAACTCAAGTTCAAGGTACCTGCAGTTCATCCTGCTAGAAGGGAACTGACCAAAAATGCAAGTGCTGGGCAGGAGGGGGGCAGGCTTCCACGGAATCCCGGCAGGGTGGGTGTGCTTAGCCTACGCCGCGCTGAGAAGCAGAGCGGTTACAACACAGAGACACAGGGCACATCGGGCTGCTTGCTCAGGGCAGGCGAGGAAGCGGCTTATAATCACGCTTAGTCACACACACGCTCCCGTAGACTTCTGTGCAGTTTCCACCCATCGTTTCATTCCACCAACATGACTGGCCGATGAAGAGGTAGGGCAGCAGTGATCCTTGTAAACTGTTTTCCAGCAAAGGAATGTGAGGGTCAGAGAGGTAAAGCAGCAAAGGGTAAAGCTGGGCCTGGGACCTGCCTCCTGACAGCGGGCCTAGCAGCAGGCTCCTTAGGGCAGCTGTGGTCAGCCAGCAACCCACTTGAGAGTCCCAGGCCCCTCCCCAGAGCCACTGGCTTGAATCTCCGGGGCGGGGGGGCATGTCAGCAGCCCCCACAGAAGATGACCTGGTCTTCCTCGCTTCAGGATTCCAAGGTGGTTAAGCCCCAGTGTGAGGGATAAGGAGAAGTGAAATCTTAAATGGAAACTCAAAACGGTCCAGGTCTGGTGTCCCCTGCTGTCCCTCAGTCAGTTCCCTAAACTCAGCCTCCTGGTGGTATTTCAGCTGCAGGCAACACTTTCCAGGGCCAACGGAACTGCTGGAGAAAAGGAGACAGTTAGATCTGAATCCCAGTTTTTCTCTGCTTTTTAATAAGTGGGCTTGGTTAGAATGTTCCCAAGAGTGAGTGAACACGAGGTATAGATCCTCTGTTAATTATGTTGCTGCCATATTCTTGTTCCCTTATTAATTTCTAGACCGAGAAAAGGCAAAGGAGAGGGCAATCTTATACAAGGATGTGGTAGATAGGCGGTTTGTGAAGGTGTAAATGTGCAGCCGCTGACCTCAGCTGCTCACATTGAGGCAAGGATGACGATCATGAACCGTTGTTAGCACCTCCTCAGACCAGCCCCGTGCTTAGTGTTTTGCATATGTGATCTAGATTACTTCTGACAGTAACTCTGGGAGTAGCTCCTGGGATAGATGGTAGAAACTGAACTGTAGGTAATAAAACCTATCTCAGGGAGTGTGATGTTAGTGACTTGACTCCATCCAGCATGGCACGTGTGGCAGAGTCCCCGGGACCACCCTCAGGGTCGAGGATGTGCTGGGAGGACTCACGGAACTTGGTCTGAAGTTGTACACACAGCTCTCATCTAGTCCAGCAAAAGCAAAACCAGCAGAGGGAAGGAGTGCATGGGACAAAACTGTAGGAAGTCGGGTGGGCTTCCTTCCCAGAGTCCTCTCCTGGTGGAGTCACATGGGACACACTTAATTCCTCCAGCATTGAATTGTGTGGCATGGGAAATGTTGCCAGCCAGGGAGCTCACTATGGAGAGACTCAGTCCCCAAGGTTTTAAGGGGGGCACTCGTGCAGACACCATCTGTGTGGCACATACCCAAATGCCGGAATCACAGAGAAAAAGCAGATATTCATAAACCACATTGTTTGCACAAACAGCTTAGGCGCATGAGTCATCCTGAGGGAATGGTGGGACCCCTTCCCAAATCCAGGTTCCCAGGTGCCAGCCAGGGGCCACCCCTGCAAGCATGCCTTTCTAAGGATAGCGGTCTCAGGCCTGGTGCGTTAACTCTTCCTGCACGGCACTCAAAGGTACTTCCTTTTCAGTTTTAAGACATGGGAAATCTGTCTCACAGAGTTCAGGTGGCCTTTCTAAGGATGCAAAGCTAGTAGGTGGCCAGGCCAAGATCTGGAACCCAGATGTCACGGAAGACCCTGAGAAAATTCTTTGTGGAGCCAGAAGGCCCTCAACAGTTTAGTGCTGTCAGACAGAACTTTCTGCAATGAAGGGAATGTCGTATATCAGCGCTGTCTGAGACAGAAACTACTGAGCGCGCATGGCTATGGAACACTTGAAATAGGACTAATAGGACTGAAAACTTGAGTCTTTTTCAACTAAGGAGTTGAATGTTTAAGTTTGTTTAGCTTTTTTAAAGAGATTTTGTTTATTTATTTGAAAGAGAGAGCACAAGCAGGGTGGTGCGGGGAGGGGCAGAGGGAGAGGGAGAAGCAGACTCCCCACTAAACAAGGAGCTTGAGCCTGAGCCTGAGGCAAAGGCAGACACTTCACCGACTGAGCCACCCAGGTACCCCAATGTTAATTTTTTAATTAATTTTAAAAATTAAATTAATTAAATTTAATTTAATCAGGGCATGATCCCAGGGTCCTGGGATTGAGCACCTCATTGGACTCCCTGCTCAGCGGGAATCCTGCTTCTCTCTCTTCCACTCCCCTGCTTTTGTTCCCTCTCTCACTGTCTCTCTCTCTCTCTCTCTCTCTGTCAAATAAATAAAATCTTTGAAAAAGATAATAAACTTAAATAGTTCTGTGTTGCTACTTACTATCATAGTGGACAGCACAGTTTTGCATCATAATGTGATGGCTTTTTCTTCTGGGGAAGCAGATGGGATAGACTTTGGCTCTTGTTCTAAACTAATGAGTGCACTGTTCTGTGGGGCCCTCTCAGCGGGTGTCCTTGAGTATGTGCAACGGTGGAAACTAACATATAATATATGGAAATGTCCTGGGAAAAGCCCCTCTTCATTTTCTTAGTTTTTTGTTATGAAAGAATGGGAAGGATGGGGCACCTGAGTGGCTTGCTGGGTTTAGCATCTGACCCTTGGTCTAGCTCAGGTCTTGATCTCAGGGTCACAAGTTCAAGCCCTGCATTGGGCTCCACACAGGGTATGGAGCCTACTTTAAAAAAATTAAAAAGAAAGGAGCGTGCCCCTCCAAAAAATAAAGCATTAAAGTGGACCCCACAGGGAATTCTGAGGCCCCCCTGGGCAAGCAGCCCTGCTGAACCCCATGCTGCTCCCTCTCTGACCTGCACAGCTAGTTCTCAGGCCTCTGTTACTGACAAATGGGGTGTGACAGCAAGTCGGGCTGACTTTCTGCCTGTGCTGTCTACTTTTGAATGAAGTGCTTATGAGCAGTCAAATAAAAAGACACCTAGAAAAGGGGAGAAGAGATTGTAGGAACCCGTACGGTTAGCTAACCGAGCCCCACCCCTCCTGTGTTCACCCTGACCCCAGGGGGTGGTGCGGTGCTTGGGCAGCACCATGGTGGCTTTGGTGAATGAAGGTCAAGGAAAGCCCATGGGTCAGGATGGCGAAGAGGCTGGAGAGCTAGCATGGGGGTTATGCCTGCCGGGAGTGAATTATCCTCAGTTGGGATCCTGGTTGCAGCCCCTCAGGGAGATCACTTCAGGTCGCTGAGTCCCAACCTCCTCATCTGGGAAATGGGATGATTATTGTGAAAATCAAATGTGGCATCATCAATGTCAGCTGTCGCCTCTGGGCCGTGGCTGCCCCTGCTTACAGCGGGCCTTGCTGGGCTGTGGATGGTGGCTCCAGAAGGCAAGAGCCGGGGCTGCTGCTGACCCCTGCCCACTCCGTTCCAGCAATTCCCCTTCTGTCTGATGTCCGTGAACATCACCCGTATCACAATCCAGGCCTTAAGGGAGGACAGCCTCTCCAGGTGAGTCCCCGCTGCTCCGTCCTGGCTGCTGGCTGGCTGATGACAGTGACCCAGCAGAGCCTGCTTCCCTCCCATCCCCACGCCATTCTCCCTGCTCTCTGGGGAGCCCGTGCCTGTCTCCCAACCCTGCCCTGGGGTTGAAGGCTGTGTGGGGAATGGCTCGCTGGGGGGATGGGGCTGGCCGAGGCACCCAGCTGTCAGCCGTGGTCTGTCGGCTGCTGGGCACACCACCCCGCTTGTGCCGCAGGGAGTGTAACCGGCAGCAGAAGGTGGTCCCCGTGGTGAACAGCTTCTATGCCGCCACCTTCCTCCGCCTCGCACATGTCTGGAGGACGCAGCAGAAGACCATCGCTGACTCTGGCCTTGTCCTCAAAGGTGTGCTCTTTCTTCTTGGAGAGGCCTGAGCTCCCTAGCATCCCTCTCCCCAGATTCAGGGACCCCAGGGTGGTGGCTAGCCTGGTTTGGACTGTGCTTCCCTTCCCCCCAGCCCCCCCAACTCACATCCTCTCGAGCTCCAGCTTCTCAAAGTCTCCATCAGCCCACCCTCTGGAGCCTGCTCGCTCTCCTTTCCCTGCCACCTGTCCTCCCTTTCTGGCCTCAGACCTAGGGTGGTCATGGTTTCTAATCAAAAGCTGGGCCCAACAGTTGGACTAACCATTCCAAGTTGAGACTGTCCTGGTCAAGGTAGAAGGTGTGGTTGCTGTGGCTTTTTCTGGTCCGTCATCCTCCCTCTCTGGTGACCCTCCATCTTAGAACACTCCTTCACCCTTCTCCCCGCGGGGTCTGGGATGAGAGCGCTGCCTAGAGCTGCTGGGCCCGGACTAGTGTGCAGTCCAGAACCCCGTCAAGCCTTTTGTTCTCCAATCCTCTGTTCCAGACTTGGAGGTGTTGGCCAAGAAGAGCCCCAGGCGGCTGCTCAAGACCCTGGAAGTCTACCTGGCTGGAGTGTCAAAGGGACAGGCCTCGTTGTTGGGAGCACCGAAATGCTATGGGCCACAAGCCCCTCACTCCAAGGATCTCACCTTCACAGGCGTGTGTGACCTGCCACCACATTCATCCGAAGGCACGTGGCTGATCTGACCAGCCCAAGGCTGATAGAGACACTTAAAGGCTGGGCCAGAGGGGCTTGGGAGGGTGCGTGGTGCATTGTGCCAGGCGTACCCTGGCTGGGCCTGGTTGGGGAGCCCAAGGACCCTCACCCAGTGAGACTTTCAGGTTAGTTAGACCCATCCCACTCTCCACAGACCCGCCTCCAGAGCAAGAATTTGCCGTAATTGGAGCTGAGTTAGTTGAGAATTGGTTTCCAGGTGAACAAGTGGATGGATCATGAGGTGGGAAGGCCCTGCGTGGATGTTCCCCGTATCCCGCTGAGAGATATTCCCACACAGAGGGGCCAGAATTCTGAGTCGCTGGGCAGCAGGGCTCTCAGGCTGTGGGTGTCCACAGGACAGGGACCTGCAGCTAGAATTTGAAGGGAGAAGGTAGCCATCAGAGCAGCCAATGCGGCAGCATGAATCAGGGCAAGAGGCCTTCTCTCCATCCTCTCCCAAGCTGGTAGCCAGACCCCTGGGGGTTTCTGGTCTGGACTTATCCCACCCTCCCCTCTCCCTATCCCTTAGTTTATGTCACAGAACCAGCTTTCTGGTGGGTGTCTCCATTGCTGCCCACCCTGCCCATCCCAGCTGTCTGCCAGCTGGGCACCCCCCTGCTGCACGCCCCCTACCCTGTGGAGGTATGCACTTCCCATCAGGGGTGGTTTTCTGGCCTGGTTGAAGGAAGGAGGAGATTCACACACCAGCAGTTTTTGAATAAAAGAATTGTTCTAGGTCAGGGGCCCCAAGTGTTTTCCTCCAAGACAAGCCTCATACCTTGCTGTGGTCCTGTTCCAGGGCCTGGTGAGAGCCAGGGGCTCCAGGAGAGAAGGCTGCTCTGCCCTGGCCAGGCTCCCACTGAGGGCATGTGGTGTCCGTCCTGCACTTAGAGGCCCAGACTCCTTGCACACTCTAGCTAGGGGCAAGGGTGGCCCTGGCTCTGGTTATGATTGCTGTGAGGCCCCCACGTGTTTTTCCTACATTGGCTTCTGGGGAAGCTAGTAGCTCTGTTGCCCCATTGCTCCCGGTCAGGGTGTCCCGAGCTGGGGACACCCCACTACACTGCTCTGTCCTCTGTACCCCTTCAAGTAGACCCATGGAAGATCACAGTCTCATCCCTACACACTTCTCCAAGTCCAACCCTCTGGAGCTGGGGTGCAGTGCTGAGGTGAGACAACACAGCCCCCCAGTACAGCAGAGAACTCCCCACCGTTGTTAGCAGGATGCCTCAAGGCCGGGGCTGGTAACGGACTGCAGTTTGCCTCACACCATCCTGGCCCCACCTGAACTAATCCTTCGTCCCCTTTACTTCCTCCAATCTGGGTTCTTAGTGGGCCTGCAGGGGTGGCCAACAGCATCCTGAGCTTGGTGGGGCAGGGGCGCAGAAAGGCTACGACCCAACCTCCACTGGAGAGTGTCCGTTCCGTAGCTCCTCCCCTACCTATACTTGCTCTGCGGAAGGCTAATTCTGCAGACCAGACAGACGACACCCAGTAGCCTGCAGCATGGCTGGGGACCAGTCCACGTGGGCTTCTAGCGGGAGGGGAGGACTGCCACACAGCTCCCCAGAGAGAAGACGGGGGGATACGTAGAGGAGCTGAGCTGATTTCCCTGTGCTACTTTGCACGAAATCAAGATGAACTTGGTTGGAATTTGTTGGGGATGGAAGAATCCAGCCGATCAGAGCTCAAAAGCCACATAACCCTTGGGGCCCAGGGGTGGGAGTGGGTCAGGACAGCCGCAGCTCAGCCTGACCTCCTGAACTCCAGTTCAGACTTACCCAGCCTTGCTCCTGCCCCCAAATTGAGCACTCTGGGCTACTCCGTTCTCCCATTTGGCTCTCTAGCCTGGTTTTCCAGCCACCACCCCATGATACGAAAGAATGGCCTAGACAAGGAAAAGTAGCTTGGCCAGGATGACCCAGAAGCAGGGTAACACACAAACCAGGCTCCGTGATTCTCCACACTAGCCTGGGGTTTCCCTGGCCCTCCAGTGGCCCTGTTCCCATCGGCCTAATGTGATGCGATGAGCCCCCGAGGTGACAAGCCAGACTTGTGTGCAGTGGCAATAAGCTGTCCTCTTGGTCAGCAAGCATGTCGTTCAGGTGCCGCCTCACAGTGGTTTCTCAGGGCAGCTGAGGAAATCACAGCTCAAACAGAACTGTGTCCCCAGCCTGCTGCCCCAGCCTCGTCCCAGCTGGGGACGTGTGACGGAACTGAACCCCAGTGGCAAGCAGTGCCCAGGCCTGGGGCTGTGCCTCCTCCCCACCGGGCTCCCCAAAGTCCCCACCAGCTATCTGGAGCTCTGGGCCCCACCACTTCGAAAGTCTGTCCCAGCCCCTGAGTGGGACGACAGGGGATTGCTGGGCCCTCCTCTACCCCTGCCCCTGGATGAGCCCTGATGGCAAGCGGGGAGTGAGGATTAGCTCAGGGCAGGCGGTGAGGGCAGAGGGTCAGGAAAGCACTCATCACCTTTATTGAACAGCCTCGGGGCCACCTCTGCACTGACCAGGCAGCCAGAGGAGGAGAAAGCGGGCAGGAGGCGGGGGTCAGGGAGGCGCACACCCTCATTTCCAGTCCTTGAAGAATTGCTTGAAGATGGGGCTCTCACGGCCCTGGGGCAGAATCTCCACCTGCAGGAAGACCGGGGGAGAAGTCTAGCCCACGAGGTTCCACCAGGCAAGGCCAGAGCGGAGCCGTGGAGCAGGGTGCCGGCTGCCAGGCCTGAGTCCACATGGTCGCCCAGGCCACGGATGCTCCTGGCCAAGAAATAAGCCAAGAGATGGGACACAGCTGAGAAAACAGATGGCGTCAAGCACTTGGGTGCATAGTCCGAGAGATGCAGCTGTCATCTCTGAGCCTTATCAGCTCCCCTTGGAATGACTCATGGAGTCACCGTGCTGGGGCAACAGGGGCAGGACGAGCCGGAGACCAGGGCCAAGAGGAGGCACACAGGCTGCCCGCACCAGGCTCTCTGGGCTGCCAGAGGAGGGCTGCCCAACGTCCCCTCAGAAAACTCTGTGTACTTTTGGGATGCCTGGGTGTCTCAGCTGAGCATCTGACTTGGTTTCGGCTCAGGTCATGATCTCAGGGTTGTGAGATAGAGCCCGCACTGAGCAGAGTCCGCTGCTCTCCTTCCCTCTCTCCCTCTGCCCCTCCCCCATCATGCTCGTGTGCGAGCTCGCTCTCGCTCAGATAAATAAATTTTAAAAAGGGAAGAGAAGACACCATGTACTTTTAAATGTTGAAGGATTAAAAGGGCTTTCAACCTGGAGGGGCCCGTAGGGAGGCCTGACTGTTCCTGACTGTGCCCAACGATTTCCAGCCCTTCTTGTCCGGTCTGCAGGTTAGGGGGCCACAGGAAGAGCCCCAGGAGGGGGAGGGGGGCACCAGGCTTCTCCTCACCTGAGTGTTGGGGGCATATCGCATGCGGGAGATGAAGTCCTCAGCCACTTGGAGAGCTGCCTGCCGCTCCTTCTCGTTAGCTTTTCGCCCTGGATCAATCGGAAGGGGAATTTTTTAAAAAGAGCAGGGACCCTCTCGTGCCTACATCCCATTTTCTCAGGGAAAGCGATGAGGGAAGCGGTCCATAGATAGCTGGCAGCTTCTCAAATAAATGGACCAGGAGGTGCTAAGATGCTGAGGAGTCTGGAGGTGTGAAGTCAGGCCTGGAGACTTCTTCTAATCTGGCAGCTCCAAATGGGATGGAAACTCCTCCTTTCTGCCTGCTCTAATGGAAACCTTCTGCTCGGACCAGGGCCCCATGGATGCTCAGAGTTAGTGTTCCCCGTGGCATGAGACTCTAAGTTGAGAGCCCCATCCAGGACACCTTACCGCTGGAGTCTGTCAACTGTACTGTTGACAAATATTAACAAGTATCAAGCCTTCTGTGTAAACCTAAATAGGACAAAAGGCTGTGATTTATTATTACCTCACTCCCATGATGCCAGAGCTTATAAAAAGCAAGACCATACAGTTATCCATCCCCTCCTGTGGGCAATCCCGTTAGTGAAAGATGTGGTCTAGGTAAGGCAAGATACTTCTCTTGCTAGCTCCCAATTTTCTTTTTGTTTGTTTTTCTTCTCTGGTTTCTCTTTCCAAAATGATTCGGTTCTTTGCTTGGGGTTAAATTCCCTTCTGTGGACATGTGGGAACCCCTCAAGCTCGGGACTGGTTCCATGGGAAAGGTACCTTGTGGCAAGAGGGGAAAGGCAGCCCCAGTGTCCAGTCTCCCACCATCCCCGCCCCAGCTCACAGAAAGCAAGGAGAGCAGCTCCTTGCTGTCCCCGAGCCCGGAGTATTACTGGCCAGCAGCAGCTACCCTGGGACCGCCTAATCCCTCCCCATCTTCCTCCCCAGGCTAGGGCTGCGGGTTTCTCTGGGCTTTGGTTGCCCCCACAAATATTTATTGAGCAAATGTTATTTCGCCACAACACTGGAGACGATATTGTTCCTGCTCTCAGGAAGGTTATAATCTGGTCAGGGAGGTAAGACACACTCAAGAAAAGAGAAGCATGGAGAAAGAAGTTCCCAGGGTCAGTCGGAGACTCAGAGATTTGTTTCAACATTTTTGGAGTTAAACCAAGCGAACAAGCTTGTACACAACAGTGTTTCTATCTCCAGCCAATATAACTTCTTGGGAAAAACAAGTTGTACTAGTTCATTACCCAGGGCACCAAGTGAGATTTAATTTATCTAAAATTTATGTCATACCCCAAGGCAGAATGGCAAGACTGGGGTCCCAGCAGCCCTGAAGGCCTAGGGGTGCTCTAGGACAGCAGTCCCCCCAAATGTGATCCTGGACCAGCAGCAAGGCCTGGGAACCAGTTAGATATGAAAATTCTTTGGGGGGGGGTGTCCAGCCATCCGTTCTAACAGGCCCTCTGGTGATTCTAAGGCTTGCTGATACTTCAAAACCCCTGCCTGGAATTTAGAGGTAGGAACAGCAAAGAGAAAAGGCTCAGCAGCTCCCTGGTGCTGTTTTTGAAAGCAATCAGGCAGGCTGAGCCCCACAGTGGGAAGCATGCCCAGGTCTGAGCAGCTGCAGGGGCCTGCCTCAGGCTAGAATGGAGAAGCCACGTGTACCTTTCCAGATGTAGATCTTGCCACAGAGCCCATTGTCCAGCACGAAGCAGTCATCAGACAGCAGCAGCTCAAGGGCAAAGGGACTGGAGTCGGCCACCTTGGTCAGGTTCATCTGTCCGGTGGCATCGGAGACCTGGCGGAGGATGGGCAGTGCCAGATCCTACCCACTGCCCCCAGCACACAGCCCTAACCTCCGCCCCTAGACCACAGCCCCCAAGGTCCCCACTCATGGCCCCAGCCCAAGGAGTGGAGAGGAGACTGGGCACACCAACCCTCATGTCACCCTCAGTCACTGCAGCGCCAAGGCCCTGCATTCATTTGGAAATTAAGTGGACTCCAAATTACAAATGAATGCAATGAACCCAAAAAAGTAAAGCTCAGCATTGGTTTCACACTTCCTTTTCCAAGAATGGGGGAGAAGTGAAGTGGTCTTTATCTCCTCAGAAGGGCTGGGCATCCATCCGTTTCCCATCCTCACCTCGCTCAGAGCCCTGGATAAGTCACCCTGCTGCATGACCCAACCTTCCCCGGGCTTCCCCCTCTACCTTCAGCACACCCTGCCCCGGCGCAGGGCAGGCCCAGAGTGCCCACCTTATACAGAGCTGCGGCCTGGGCGTTTGTCCGGTCAGCTGTGAGGTCTTCCTCAGGGTTGCCCTCCTTCAGAGCTGGCTTGGGGCCCAGGACCTAGAGGGGCCACAGCAGGCCAGGTTTCCAGGGACTCCTGGGCATCTGCCCCAGACCTTCCCAACCCGTCATGCCTGAGGCTACCGCGTCTGGGGGAGGCAAACCGTGTCCTGCACAAGGGCACCCAGCAGAGGCGAATGAGGACTGGGTCCAGCCCAGTCCATCTGCCAGGGCACTGGTCCATCCACCCAGAGGGGCGCTTTATTCTGAATTGCACAAGGCACCCTGTGAGAAGCCACAGCCCTAAGCAGTACCCCCAGACCACCCATCCCCACCCCCACCCTCCTCTCCTGACCACCCTCCTCCCCCCAGCTTCTCCCGGCTGCCCACCCCAACGTCCCCCAACCTGGATCATCTCGGCGGGCTCTTCCCCATCCGTGACGATCTCCACCTGGGCCTTGCCCTGCCGCTCACTGTCCCGGATGGCCAGGGCCAGGTCCCGAGCCTTGTTGCGTTCCAGGATGTTGGACTTGCCACCACACCAGGCGAAGATGTTCTGGAGGGAAGTGGGGAGGCTCAGCTGCCTGCATCCAGTCTGTTGTGCGCATGTGTGTGTGTGTGGGGGGAGGGGGTCCTGAAGAACTGCCCCTGGGGGCAAGACCATCTAAGACAACACGACACTTTTTGCGAGAGTGTTTCTGTGGCCAGCCTGTGTCCCACCTGCTTTCCTTTTCTCCACAAGGCTCACCCGCAAATACATAAAGTCTTGATCTTGTCTGTAATCTGTCTCCCCTGACTAGAAAGTAAGCTTCACTAGGGCAGGAGTGTTTTGCTTTGCTTTGTTCACAGCCGTGTCCCCAGTACTTAAACAGAGACTGGCACATATCCAGACACGTATTAAATACTGAAAGAATGAATGAATGAATGAACGAATGAGTGAGGGAAGGGGTGAGCCCTGTATCTCACACCACCACCCGCACCCTGCTGCACTGGTCGCCTCCCTCCACTCAGTACTGCTCACCCTCCTCACACACTGCCCAAGGCCGGCTTCCTGCCTGGAGCCTTCAGTACAAGGTGCAGTCCAGACTCCTCCAACAGTCTCAGGACCTGCGTCTCAGGCTCCGCAACAATTTTCGCTCCCACAGCTCCTGTCCCCACTCAGGGTCCCAGCCCAGCTAGTCCCCTCCCTGCCATCAGCATGTGTTTCTGCATCTCTCCCCCTTCAGTGCCTCAGCCTCACCTGTCCTGTCCCTTCACCGGGAGAGGCAAGTCCCCCCTTCGAGAGGGTCTAGTCAGATGGCTCCTGCCTGGGACGTCAGTGCCCGCTAGAGGGAGCCCTCCCAGCCCCAAGCACCCTCAGCACAGATCCTGCCTCTCCGAGTCCTCATTGCATCCCAGGGAGCATTACAACAGGTGACAGGCCTGTGTGGGCTGCCTTCCCAGGGCAAGCCATTTGTGGTCCCCGGGCAGACTCCAAGTAGGCATCAGAGACTCACTGAGTGAATGGCTGAGCCGACAAATGAACAAGAGGTCTGGCTGGTGCGACCTCGGAGTTACAAAGGCCCCAAGAGGAGGAGACAGTGGGCTGCCATGTTAGAGACCCTGGCTAGACAGCAGAGGGAGGTTTCTGTCTTTCTGAATGTAAAATGTTTTCTAAAGGCTGGAGTGGCTTCTCTCCCGCTCCCTGGCACTCTTAAAAGCCGGGTGCCCACACGGCGCTCAGCCCCACCAGCCTGCTCACCTGGCCCAGGTCCAGGATGAAGCAGTCCCCGGTGTTGAAGCTGTCCCAGCTCAGTGCCCGCTCGGTGGCCCGGATGTTCTTCTTCCCCTTCACCTGGTACAGTTTCTTGATGGCAGCTGGAGCGGCCCCAGTGGAGGTCTTGTGAAATGCTGACTCCACTCCGCCCTCCTGCAGCCCAGACCAGCCAACCTTAGCGGGCTGATGGGAGGCCCCCAGCCTGCCGCAGCCCCTGCCAGCGGGGGATGGGCGGAAAGTGGGGAGGACCCAGGCCTGAGGGCACCTGGGCCTCCTGCAGGGTGAGAACTGGCTGGAAGGAGGAGTGGCTCGGAGAGAAGCCACAGGCTAAGGGTGCCAGAAGGTGGGCTCTGACCTGGTACTTGAGGCCACGTGGGAAGTAGCTCATGAAGAGGTCGGACTCATTGCCCTGCACCTCTCGGTGCTGCACGGGCCGCTCCCCAAGCAGGGTGTTGAGATGCACGGCCAGCATAGCGCAGGCCCCCTGCTCGTCCCGGGAGGACTGCTGGCCTGCAGGGGTGGGGAGGGACAGGCAAGGCCCGTGAGACCAGTGCCAGCCCCAGCTCCCGCTGGGGCCACACCCCCAGCTCGGCTCGCAGCCTCCTTACCTATCCACAGGTGCAGGTGGGACAGCTCTTCCGGGCCATTGTGTAGCACGAGGTAGGAGTCCCCCGAGAAGAAGATGCCCTGGTTCTCACGTGCTACAGGCACTGGCTTCAGTTTCTCTACCCGCCATACATGCAGGCCAGGATCCTGCACTGAGGCTGGGAACGGAGAGCCGCTGCAGGAGGGAAGCGGGGGGTGGTGGTGGTCAGGGCCCAGGAGGAGTGGGCCCAAGCAGACACTGGGGAGGACCGGGGCGGGTGGGGGACTGTGGTGTCGGCATGAGGGAAGCTGTGAGGAGGGCAGCCCTTGAGGCAGAAGAAGGGGAGAAGGGAAAGGGGATGGGGCATATAGCCTACCTCTGGGGGAGGCGTGTGTACATGCTGTTTCCGATTCTGGAAAGACAGAAGAAGCCGTTATAATTACAAATGTTATGACAACCACCCTTCACTTTGGTCTGGGGAGGCCTTTCCAGGTGTCAAATGCTATCATATTCATTAACAACTTCATCGCAAGAGCCCAAGAGATTACCCTGGCTCCATTTTGCAGGCAAAGACACTGAGGCTCAGAAAATCAAAGTCCAAAGCCGCAAAGCTTGTGAGTGGCTAGTGAAAACTAGGTTTCTGACTCCTGAGCCAATATCTTTCTCTTGCTGTGACCTCTCAGCCATACCTCTCCTCTGCTTCCAGACCCCTAACTCTGGTCCTTACACGAGACTGACTGACATACAGCTCTTTAAGCAATAACTGCTTATATTAGAAAAGTCAAAAATCAATAACTTAAGTTCCCACCATAAAAACGCCAGAGAAGGAAAAGCAAATTAAACCCAAAATAATCAGAAGAAACGAAATAATAAAAATATAAGAGCAGAAATCAATAGAAATAAAAAAATATATATGGAGAGAAAATCAATGAAGCTGGGTTGTTTTTTTTTTTAAGATTTTATTTATTTATTTGACAGACAGAGATCACAAGTAGGCAGAGAGGCAGGCAGAGAGAGAGAGGGGAAGCAGGCTCCCTGCTGAGCAGAAAGCCTGATGTGGGGCTCGATCCCAGGACCCTGGCATCATGACCTGAGCCAAAGGCAGAGTCTTTAACCCACTGAGCCACCCAGGTGCCCTAAGAAGCTGGTTTTTGAAAAAAAAAAAAAAAATCAATAAAACTGATGAGCCTTTAGACAAACTGATTAGGAAAAAGAAAAGACACAAATTTCCAATTCAGAAATAAGAGATGATTCACTACAGATTCTACAAATATTAAAAGGACAAAGAGAATATTACAAAAACTTATGCCAATATATTCAACAACATATATGAAATGGGAAAATTCCTTGAAGGATATAAATTATGAAAGTTCAATCAAGAAAAAATAGACTACCTGAATAGTTTTCATATCTATTAAAGAAACTGAATTTGTACATAACCCTCTGCCTCTAATTCCAAGTCATGGTACATTCTTCTTTTTTTTTTTCTTTTTATTCTTCCTTCCTTTCTTTGAAAGAGAGGGAAAGGGAGAAGCAGACTCCCTGCTGGGCAGGGAACCCCACCTGGGGTTCAATCGCAGGACCCTGGGATCGTGATCTGAACTGAAATCAAGAGTCGGATGCTCAACTGAGCCACCCAAGCGACCCCCAAGACATGGTACATTCTACCAAAAATTTAAAGAAGACAAAGTACCGATTCTATTTTCCAGAAAATAGAAGAGAACTTTCCCAATTCATTCTATGCCACCAGCATTATCCTGATATAAAAAACAAGATAAATATATTATAGAAAAGAAAATTAGGGTGTACCTGATTCTAGAAGGACCTTAAGGGACTGAGGAAATTTTTCCTCCCCCACACCTCAAATGTCATATTATTCTATAGGTCAGTGAGAGCAATCTTTTTTGGACAAGTTACTCAAGAGGGAAATGGTAAAGGCAAATATTTCAAAAATATATATTATTATTTTTTTTAAATCAGCAAATGCAATAGCTACAGCTTCACTCACCATCTGTTTCCTATGTTCCTATTACTACACAGCTTTTTTTCTTTCTTGGCTTAAAATGCACAGCCCACACTAGCCAGCACTGTAACACAATTCACGCTGTGCAGGTGAACAGCATCTGTTACTCAGGGTAAGGGCCTGGGGAATTTCAGGGTGAAGAGACAAACGGGCACCACGGGGAGCTTTTTGGGACCTGGGGAAGCAGGAAGGGCGAAGAGCCATCCTTAGGGGATGGACAGGAGAGCAGAGGGTGTTGGGTCTGAGCAGAAAACGGAGGGAAAACAGGAGCAGTGGTAATGGCTGTCAAAAACCACGGGAATCATGACTTCTTTTCCATTCCTAACTCACAGCAGAGCTGAAGGCATTGTTTAGAATCACTCTTTCCCAAAGCAGGAGGCAGTGAGGGGAAATTTGGGGGAGGGAACCTTTAATGTTCCTCCATTCCACAAAAGGTCACATGCTTGCCCACATCCCTTGCCACAGGCTCCTCAGCCTGTGACTCAGGTCTGAAATGGTGGGGCGGCTGTCCCACACCCCAGCCAGCAGGGAGAGATAGTGTGAACAAGAGGGCCAATTGTTAGCGTTACTATTTTTCCTTTTCTGTCCCTGACCGGGGAGCTTGGGCCATACCTCAGAAGCAGGCAGCTCCCCATCGGAACTGCGGGTCTCCAGGACCCACTTGGCCACCTGCTTCTTCATCATCCTCCCTGCCTGTTCAAATTAGCTTGGGATCTTATAAAAACACAGCTGCCCCAGCCCCAGGCCTGGAGATTTTGATCACAGAGGTGTGGAGTGGGGCCTGTGCATCTGCATTTTGAACACACGTTCCAGGTGATTCTCTGCTGCCCGTTAACTGGCCAGAAAGGCATCTCACACCTGCCTGTACATTAGAATCATCGAGCTCAAAAAAATATCCCAGTGTCCAGGCCACACACCAGAACAGTTGAAATCAAAGTTCTCGGGGTGGAGCCGGGATGGAGGGCATGTGTGAGAAGTCCCAGGGAGACTCTAAAGTTCAGGTCGGGGCAGGAACACCTGCCATCCCATCAGATCCCTGCCCCTTGGTCTTCTACTCTAGGGGCCATCAGACACCTCTCCCTTCCAGCGGCTCTGCCCAAGCCCACAGCAGCTTGAGCTTGCCCAGTGTGCACACCCACCCTCAAGTCCAGTGAAGCCCACCACCCTCCAGGCCCAGACCAAACGCCAGCTGTCCAATGAGCCTGCCAGGACGTTCAGCAGCCTCAGTCTTTTCCGGGAGCACTCCCAGCCCTCTCACTCAGGAGCAGATACTCCAGTCTCTACCTGCGGGTTGTCTATTAGGATAATCTGACAGCTTCACCTCTCAGCCACAGCCGCAGACTCGACTGACACTCCTGTGTTCCTCCAACAGCCCATGACAGGCTCCGTGCAATTCCATACAAAGTTTACACTGGGAGCTTGGCACTGGGCAGAGTGATGGTGGGGGCACAGAAATGAGAAAGAACAACCCATGTCTCATGGTCTACCTGGAGGAGGCAGAGCAGTCGGGAGCCATCACACCCAGTGGTGCCACAAACTTCCCCTAGGTGGTGTTGTCACAGAATCACAGATGTCAGCGTTAGAAGGGGCCTAAATACTTATCTAATCCTGTTCCGAATCTGCCTCCCAACACATGCCCATACGTACACAGTGCAGGAATCTCTTCTACAGCATCCCTCACCATCCTCCTCTTGCACACTTCTGCTGATGGGGAACTCACCATCTCACAGGACAGCCTCTTCCACAAATACCTCTTACCTTAAAACCTTTGCTTCTTCCCACTCTCGGAGTACTCTGAGTTATGGATCTGCCTACCTCCCCTACTAGGCTATAAAGGCCCTTTGGGCAGAGACAGTATTTTGCCTCTCTGAACATAGCTAGAACCTGAAGTGGAGCAAAAGAGACCATCCCAAAATAAGCCTCTTTGGCATGTTGATTATTTTAAACCGGCTATTTTTAAGAAGCAGCAGACACAGGTAACATTCTGAAAACGAAGTAGAAGTTGTCCTTGGTAAGAGACATTTACACTTATAAGGGAAATCTCCCTTGGTAAGGGTGTCTCCCCACAGCATCAGGAAGGGAGGGGGGATGACTGTAGCAACTTATCAAAGGGGGAAGCAGCCACTTAAATCTTCATAACAATCTTTCCCTTGTTCATTATGCCTTTCCTGGTAACCTCCCGTAACTGACCCCCAACATCTTTTTTCTTTAACATAAGATGGTATTTAATGGTATTTCTAATGGCTTCAACCATTTCAGGGTGTTTTCCTGGGTCTCTCCCAAGTATACAGGAGGTATACACATGATTAAACTCTGTTTTTTCTCCCGTTAATCTGTCTTGTATCAATTTACTAGACCAGAATCTAGAAGGGAAGAAGGGAAAACTTTTCTGCCGCTACAAACCCCACCCTGTGCCGGGCACCCTGCGGGCGCTCAGAGGACATACTGGATACCTAGGACTTGTGGGGCTGTGATTCTGAGAGCAGCGCAGCAGGAGCCCAAGAGAGCACGGGATTTCACAGGCTGGGACAGGTTGCAACAGCCCTAGAACCAGAAAGCAGAGGCTGGGGAATCCAGTGAGACTGTCCAGAGGCCAGGAGTGGGGGAGGGTGCACACGGGCTTGGCCCTCCAACAGCCCTGACTTTGTTAGGATCCCGCCTTTGAGGACAGCCTGGGGAGCCTGGGGGGGGGGGGGGGCTGATGTGATGCAGACCTTTAAGGCAATGCTTGACAACTGTCCGAACAGCTGTCCCTGCCTGCCCTCCTGTGCTATCTCCGCCCTCCTCAGACACTGACTTTTGATCCGAACAGGTCCCTTCACCTCATGGTCCGTTTGCCTCTAGTTGTGAAATTAAACAGCCCTACCTCACTTCTCAAGAAAGGGTGGGGGGGTAAGCGTCAACACTAGAAATGACAGCAGGTCCCCCCAGCCTGGGACACGGGCATTCCCGGGGGAAGGGGGAAGCTGGGTCCAGAGGCCTTGCCTGGGGACTCCCTAGCTAGTGCTCTTTCCCCTGACACCAAGTGGCGCTCCTACTCTTTCCCTCCTCCACCTTTCCCTCCCTCCTCCTCTCCTTCTTCTACCCCAGGCTCCGGAGCAGACCCTCGGCTGAGGTCTCACTGAATTTGCAAAATAATGGACTGTGTTACAGTTTGAATTCAAATGCGCTGCCCTCTCCCGCAACCACTGCAGCCCACCCGTCTACAATCAGGCCAGTCCAGTCTCAGGGACCCGCATCCTCAAATTTGTCAGGATATCCGCACCTCCTCTCGGGCCAGGCAGGACACGCCTCACCCAGCAGTGGGTCCTCAGTATCCTGGGCACAACCCGCCCTCCTCCGGGGCAGCCGTGGGGCTCCAGACAGACCATAAATGTACCTGGAGCCTGGCACAAAGCTGCCAGGACAGCGGGCTGGGGGACACCGGTCCCGGACAAAGCGGCTTCCAGAAATGTGAGTCTCTGCTTCCAGACCCTGGTAGCCAGCCCCCCCCTGCCCGCGTTAGAGGGTCCCAGGCAGAAGTCCCAGGGGCCGGCTCTCCCTCACCCACCCAGCCACTTTCACCTTTCCGCAGCGCTCCTTCCTGGCACTTCTCCTTTTCAGATTCTTCCTCCCAGCCCGCCCCACCCAGCTTCTCACTTCCCGAAGTCCAGGGCCGGGATGCCCCGCCCACCTGGCTCCGCCCCCGCCCCCGTGGAGCCTGGTCCCCTCCCGTGGGGGGGTTGGGAGAACCGTGCTGAGGGGCCCGCCGGCCTCAATGGAGAAGGGAGAGCACTGGGGCCCAGCAGGGGATGCTGCCAGCTTGGCTTCTTGCTGGCACCCGGTGGGGCATGGGGTGCTAAAGTCCACTCCGGATGGAGGGGGGTTCCCCATAGTGGTCTCAGCAGGCTGCAGGCCAGGGTAGCCTCTGAGTCTGGGACCTGGGAGGAGAGCCTCAGGAGAGCTACCACACTCACCAGCCGCAGGCGGACTTCTCTGCCTGCCCCAGCCTCAGCTGGGTTAGTCATATTTCCTGGGTGGGGTCACTGCCTCTTCAGTGACTTTTTCCTCCTCCCCCAGACTTGTCTTTCTCCTTGCCCTGAATGCATACATTTGATTTTTTTTTTTTTTTTTTTTTTTTTTAAGCTCACCAATGAGGGAGTGTCTGGGGTCTAGAAAACATTCTTTGCTGTGTCCTGCATTCAAAACGTCTCCCGAGTCTACCCTGGGTCATCTTCTCGTTCACCAGATGTTTGCTGACACACAGTCCTGGCACTGGGTGCTCTGAGGGACAGCAATAAAAGGAAGGGTGGTTTGGGGCACTTGGCTGGCTCAATGGGTAGAGCATGCGACTCATGATCTCGGGGCTGTGAGTTGGAGCCCCACATGGGTGTAGAGCCTACTTAAAAAAAAAAAAAAAAAAAAAGGAGTGGTTTTGTCTCAACCCTGGAGCCATCTTGCCTGCATCACATCACAGGACCCTGGAGCTAGTGTGGCCAGCTTGCTTGCACGCTTTCTAGAGGAGGAGACTGAGGCCTTGCGAGCACAAGTGGCTTGCCCACGGTCCTGTGCGACCAGATGCAGGTCACACAGGAATGGGAGGCAGGGGCAGTGTAAGGGGGGAAGCTGCCATTTCTTTCTGAATCCATGCGGAGGGATGCAGAGTCTGCGTGAGATCCAGGAGAAAGTGAGCGCCCAGTTACTCAACCACACGTGCGGCTCTAGGGACTCAGGCCTGCCCTGGCCCAGTGCTGGTCAACAGGCTCGTTAAAGATAAGGCTCAGGCTTGAGAGACAAAGGCCCCACCCAGGGGGCAGTGGTTTAGGCAGAACGAAGCCAAATCCACGTGTTAAAATTTCAAGACCAGAGCAAGATGGTAAATACTATTTGGAGAATGCAGACTGGCTGACATCTGAGTGTCTTCATGGTCAAACTGCTGGTCTTTTTCATTTTTTTTTTTCTTAAAGCCCATGCAAGTTGGGTGACCTCCCCCATACCTCCCTTTTCTTTTTTAAGAAAGAGAGAGAGATTTATTTGAAAGAGAAAGTGAGATCACAAGTAGGCAGAGAGGCAGGCAGAGAGAGAGGAAGGGAAGCAGGCTCCCCGCTGAGCAGAGAGCCTGATGTGGGGCTCGATCCCAAGACCCTGAGATCATGATCAGAGCAAAAGGCAGAGGCTCAACCCACTGAGCCACCCAGGTGCCCCAAACTGCTGGTTTTAAATACAAGGTAATCTGAGCTGTAACACCCACAAGAGCCTTGTCCCCACAAGAACCTGTGGCTGGGCAGATAACCTGGCAGAGCAGAAAGAGCTGATAGTTTGACTACTTACTCGCTGTGTTTAATCTGGAGCCTCACCGTACCCAGTCTGTAAGTGGGCAGAAAGATAAAGGCAAAGATTAAACGAGATCATAAAATTAACAAATAGATGCTTAATAAACTTAGACTTATTTTTCTTCCCAACAAAGAGAATTTAGTAGGGGGACCCCAGTAGGTGTGCTGAGCACCTCAGGAAGTAATACCCCTGGCCCTCCCACCATGAGCTTGGTGTAGCTGGCAAGTGGATGGGAAGTCACACCACACCTCACCGCCTCTTGTCCCCGCCCCTTAGTCCCACCCTAGCAAGGTTTACAGATTCTGGTCTGCCCCGGGGCATAACAGGTAGCTCTTCGGTTCTGTACTGACTCTGTGCATTAGGGAGGATGAATGGGAGTTACTGTTCTCCACATTTGAGCCTCACTTGGCCAATGGTGGCCCCATCACCACAAACATGAAATGAGGTTTGCGAATTAAGGGCAAAACAATCGCTTCTCGGCCTTTTAGCTAAGATCAAGTGCGAATTAAGGGCAAAACAAAAGAGCAGGTCGCTCAGCCTGGGAATCCCAAGCCCCTTAGCACTCCATAAGCGACAAAAACATCTGGTAACCAGACTCTAAATCGTGTGTGTGTGTGTGTGTGTGTGTGTGTGTGTGTTTGGTTTGTTTGGTTTTCTTTTAACCAGACTCACATTTTTCCTCTCACTCCAGCCTGCCCCAGCGGAAATGCCCAGTTTGTCACAGATGGAGTAAAATAAAGCATTTCTTTAGCAAGGATCCGCCCCCTCCCGCCTCTCCTTTCGGGAAGGCCCCTCTTTTCGGGAAGCGGGAAGACATGATAAGGCAAGTGTGTGTGCCCCAAGAGGACACGGGGAGCGAGAGCCCGGAGGAGGCGCCCCGGGCCAGCAGAGTCCCTCCGACCCCTGTAGCGGAGCCTGGCTCCGAGGGTCAGACCCCGGAGCGCTGCTCGCCTGCCAGCGCCTCGCCCGTAGCTCGTGGCCGTGGCGGTGGCCTCCGCCGCCCCGCACGCCCAGGCGAAGTCAGAGCCCGGAGGCCTGAACCGGCTGGGGGCGCTGCTGAGCCGTCCCTCGCCCCTGTCCCTTGCCGGGAGCCAGGGATGCTCACGTGGACCTAGAATTGTAGCGGGTATTGGGGAGGCTAACAGCAGCCAGGCCGCGCGGGAAACTCCGCCAGGGATGGCAGCGTCCACAGCCCCAGTCGACTGATAGAGCCTTGGACTCGCTCAAGCTCTCACAGCTGCTGTCTGTCCCTTGAGTGCCTGCTGCGGACTCAGTGGCTTTACACACGATGTGGTTCTGTCCTCAGACCTACTACCCTCATCATTAGGCTTCATGGACAGAGAAGAGTCAGGGAGGCTCAGGGGGGGTGACTTGTCCAGGGTCACATTGCCAGTTCAGCCACGAACCAGGATTCTCGCCCAGGCTGGCCTGGCTTCAAAGCCTGGACTAGACCTGCAATACCTCCCACCCTTCTCTCCAGAGGAAGACAGGCCAGCCCGTGTTTGCACCAGCCAGCCGGGCCCTCCAGGAAGTGAGTCAGCACAGGGGCCACACTTCCACCCTGGATCCTGAGTGGAGAGTCAGGAGCCGCCGGCAAACCCCAAAAGATGTTAGCTGACAAAAAGCATTGTAATCAGGATATGGACCTGGCCTCCTGACCCGGGGGTAACAGGACATTGTTCTCCTTTCTTGGAAGCAGCTTTAAAACTTCGAACTAGGGGCGCTGGGGTGGCTCAGTGGCTGACTCTTGGTTTCTCCTCAGGTGGTGATTTCATGGGTCATAGAATTGAGCCCCAGGTTGGGCTCCGTGCTCAGAGGGGAGTCTGCTGGTGATTCTTTCCTTCTGGCCCTCCCCCCTCTCCTGCTTGCTAGCACAGGTGTTCTCTCTCTCAAATAAATAATAAATCTGAAAAACAGAAAACCCTAAGAACTTCCAACTAGCTTAGGGGCACCTGGAGAGTTCAGTCAGTAGAGCTTGGGACTCTTGATGTCCTGGTCATGAGTTTGAGACCCATGTTGGGGGTAGAATTTATTTTAAAAATTAATAAATAAAATTAATTTAAAAAAACTTTTTAGGGGTGTCTGGGGGTCTCAGTCGGTTAAGCGTCCACCTTTGGCTCAGGTCAGGTCCTGGGAGGGAGCTCCTACTCAGTGGGGAGTCTGCCTTTTCCCCTCCTCTGTCCCTCACTCCCTTGTGCTCTCTCTCTCAGATGAATAAATAAATAAGGATTTTGTTTTATATATCTGAGAGAGGGAGCGAGCACATGAGCAGGGGGAGGACAGAGGGAGAGGGAGAAAAAAAAATCCCAAGTGGACCCACACTGAGCATGCCGAGGACATGGAGCTCTATCCCAGGATTCAGAGATCATGACCTGAGCCGAAGGCAGTCGCTTAACTGCTTAACTGACTGAGCCATTCAGGTGCCCCTATTTTTTAAAAAAGTATTCCAACCAGGGGTACCTGGGTGGCTCAGTGGGTTGGGCCTCTACCTTCGGCTCGAGTCGTGATCCCAGGGTCCTGAGATCGAGCCCCGCATCGGGCTTTCTGCTCTGTGGGGAGCCTGCTTCCTCCTCTTTCTCTCTGCCTGCCTCTCTGCCTACCTGTGATCTCTGTCTGTCAAATAAATAAATAAAATCTTTAAAAAAAATAATTCCAACCAGCTTGAATTTCACTGAGGCCTACTGATAGGGCTTGGAGGAAGGGAAGCAGTTCAAAGCTTGGTACTACCCCTTTCTATCTGAACCGTGCTAGGCAACCACACTTCACTGAGCAGTGCTGAGAAACCACCCTCCCCCTGTCCACTGTCTTCTTGCCAACTGCTCACCCTGCACACTCAGTTGAAATATTGGTCCCCTGAAACGTGCAGCAATCTCTGTCCCCCTCCTCTGTAGTTCCCAGGTGCTCTGGGCATCAAGGCTACTAGGCCATCTGATCTACAGCCTGCATGGGAAAACTTTTCAACCACACCACACAAGGAAAGGTGGAATTGTACCCATGGGCAACCTAATTTGCCTCTGGCCCACTTCCCAACAGTTACCCCCTGCTAACACCTGGATAGACATAGTCTTCCCAGAGCATTCTCATTTTCTACATTTTTAGGGAAAATATACAGCAAAATGCACAAAGCATATGCATACTGAGTTTTGGCATATGCAAACACCCATGTAAACCTATATCCTACCAAGATATAAAACACTTCTGCCCCCCTGGAAAGTTCTCTTGCCATCACTTTTTATCATCTGCTACATGCGTGCCTCTCCTATCACACTGCTGGCTCCCTCAGCCCAGGAGCTACATCAGGTTATTCTTGTGAAATGAAGAGTCCAAGGACAGGCCACACCAACATGAAGGTCTTATTGAGTTAAAAAGCAATCAAAACCCAGCAGATTCAGGAAAAGCTCTTTACCCCCTTCCCTTCCCAAATGCCTAAAAGAATTTAGGTTGAGGACCTGTTCCAGGAAGACAGCTATCACCATCAACAACATTATACTGTGAACTAGGTATGGTAGACTGGAAGGAACCTAGCCTGGGCCCATTTGATCAAAGTCCTCTCTGTCCCATTGTTTCTGAGTAGCCTAGAAAACATTTGTTGACCAAACATTTACTCTTTTTCATCCTCCTGTGAGTTGCATTCTTTCCCTTTGAAGTCCCAGAACACTACCCCCTTCTTAATTCAGAATGACAACTAGATCTCATTTTGCCTGACTGTCCCTGGAATTTCCATGTCTCTGTGGGTTCACCGTATGTACGCTATTAAATTTTACTTTCTCCTGTTAATCTGTCTCACATCAATTTAATTCTTAGTCCAGCTGGAAGGACCTTGAAGAGAACAAGAAATACTTGCTCCCCACAGATGCCAGCACTCAGCAGAGCACCTAGCACCTAGTAAAAAAAATTTTTTTAGGGGCACCTGGGTGGCTCAGTGGGTTAAAGCCTCTGCCTTCGGCTCAGGTCATGGTCCCAGGGTCCTGGGATCGAGCCCCGCATTGGGCTCTCTGCTCAGCAGGGAGCCTGCTTCCTCCTCTCTCTCTGCCTGCCTCTCTGCCTACTTGTGATCTCTATCTGTCAAATAAATAAATAAAATCTTTAAAAAAAATTTTTTTTTACTAGACTTCTACTCTGATTAGCAGATTAGAAAGCAAAATTCTCACATTCTAGTGTGTCCCCAAGGTACTTGTCACCCTGGGAAAGTCACTTAAAACTTTTGAGCCACAGGTTCCTCTCACCGTCATCCTACCTTGGGGTATTGTGGGCATCCAATGAGATGACCCTTGGGAAGCTCTTTGAAAAAAATAAAGACCTGGACACATGCAAGGTGCTATTACCATTATTATTAATAAATTACTTCTAGGACAAATATCTGGCTGAAAAAACACCAGGAGAGAAAGGCATCTGACATTGACTTCTGAATTTGGCTGCTTGGTCTCTGGCCAAGGTCTGGAGCCTTCCAAGATGGCCAGCTCTCTGCTTCTGTGTCCATGGACCCAAGTTTATGAATTGGTTTCTAGGGCTAAGGATTTCTTGAAATTGGAAAGGAGTCTCCCTAATGGAGTTCCCAACCTGGCTTCTAACTACCTTGTCGTATGATCCTCCCTGAGTCTATTTCCCATGTGTAAAATGGAGACACCAGCAAAGCAGTCCCTTCTGGGTCCTCTGACTCCAATCCAGAGGCACAGGTCAGGCTGAGCTGTCATATTTCCTCAGCCTGGGAAGCTGGCAGGGATCTGTTGTAACACTTAAAAATTCCAACATCAAATTCCCCAAAATATTCCTTGGAGGGCATTGACTCGGAATGCATCTAGCCTTTAAATTTGATCTGTAATGAATTTTTCTAGATCATTTCAACCAGCTCTGAGGAATGGCAAGGGGTGTGGACTGCCATATTTTCTGAATAAAGCTTTTGGGTGCTCAGAGACATTTTGGGCAGTGACATGGTGGAATTTCTTGGTGACCTCTGGGAAAGTGGGACTCTTCCAGTCCAGCAAGAATGGGGCAGGAGGAGCTCCAGTGGTGCACTGTGGTGACAAGAAGGGCACTGGGTGACAGGGGCAGGAGGAAGGGCTGGTTTATCCGTTCAAAGCCAGGGTCACACTGGGTCTTCAATACCACTGTAAGTTCATGATAAAAGCTAACAATCTCGGGGTATCTGGGTGGCTCAGTGGGTTAGGCCTCTGCCTTTGGCTCAGGTCATGATCTCAGGGTCCTGGGATTGAGTCCTGCATCAGGCTCTCTGCTCAGTGGGGAGCCTGCTTCCCTCTCTCTCTCTGCCTACCTCTCTGCCTACTTGTGATCTCTCTCTCTCTCTCTCTGTCAAACAAATAAAATCTTGAAAAAAAAAGAGCTAACAATCTTGAGTGCTGGCACTATATGCCAGGTGTTGTCCTTTATATGACTTTTTCCTTTAATCCTCCCATTTATTCTCTAAGATAGATGATTTTATTATCCCCATTTTGCAGATGAAGAAATGGAGGCCAAATGAGGTAAAACCAAACCAAAAAACTTGCTCCAAGATCCCTTTAGTGAGCAGCAGAGGGTGGATTAGGAGCCTGGTGGTGAGGCCATCCCAACGCTCAGAGCACACAGTCTCCTGAGGCGAAGCTGGGCTGAGTCAGGGACCCCTCCTCCCCACCGCCCTGTCCTTCCTTCTTCCCCAGGGTCCACCCTGCTCTCAGTATCAAATGTTAGTGCCAGATGGGAGTCCTTTCACTTGTAACAAGCTACTTCTGTTCACCCTCCAGATACTTGGCTTTAAAGAAAAGAAGTTGTATTTTGCAATAATTGTAGACTCACAAGAAGTTGCAAAAAACAGTACAGAGTACTGCTACGTGCTACCTGCCTGGATGAAATTTTAAAACATTATGCTAAGTGAAAGAATCCCATCACAAAAGAACACATAGCATATGATTCCATGAAATGTCCAGCACAGGCAAATCTGTAGAAATAAATAGATTAATGGTTGCCTAGGGCTGGAGGAGATAAGGAGGTAGGGTTTAGGGGGTGGCTGCTAATAGGGAGGAGTTTCCTTTTGGGGTGATGAAAATGTTCTGAAATTAGATAGTGGTGGTAGTTGCATAAGTCTGTGAATGTACTAAAAAACACTGAATTGTACAATCAATAAAGCAGTCAACAAACAAACACTCAAAGAGCTTTGTAACTTTTGAGCAGTAAGGCCATCCCTGACTTATTTGCACCGGACTTAAAAAATGTATTATAGACAGGGCCCATGTTTCTACCACCCAGCTTCTCCTGATGGAGAGATCTTATATGAGTGTACCTTCCGTTTTAAAGTGAGGGTCCTAAAGGCCCAGAGCCTTTTCTCCAGTGTCTCAAGTTCAAACTCTGAGAATGGTAACTCCTTACCATGCCCTGGACTTTAGAGTTTATAAAACAGTCCCATCCCTGGATGGCAACTAAATAATGATACTTCCCTAATATATGGAACTGTCACTATGTTGTACCTGAGACTAATATACTATTGTATTTCACCTATTCTTCAATAAAAAACAATAATAATAACCCGCCCCAAAACCCTATTTATGTAATCCTCAAAGGAAACCTGTGGGCCAGGATTTTACCATTTCTTGGTTTACCTCCTCAGGAGAAACTTCCTTCCTCCCTGATCTCCCTCTCTAGGGTTGCCAAATTTGGCAAATAAAATCTTATTTGTCAACCCTATGAGGTGGTCAGCTCTAATGTGCTCAGCCTGTCCTGGGCGAATCTGTTCATCATTTCAAGACAGCATTGATCACAGACTCTTAAGAACTGAAAGGGCAGGGGCACTTGGGTGGCTCAGTGGGTTGAGCCTCTGCCCTTTGCTCTGATCATGATCTCAGGGTCTTGGGATCAAGCCCCGCATCAGGCTCTCTGCTCAGCAGGAAGCCTGCTCCCCGCCCCCCACTCCCCAGCCTCTCTGCCTACTTGTCAAAGAAATAAAATCTTTAAAAAAAAAAAAAAAAAAAAAAAAAAAAGAGGGGCGCCTGGGTGGCAAAGTGGTTGGGCGTCTGCCTTTGTTTGGCTCAGGTCATGATCCCAGCGTCCTGGGATGGAGCCCCGCATCGGGCTCCCTGTGTGGTGGGGAAGCCTGCTTCTTCCTCTCCCACTCCCCCTGCTTCTGCTCTCTCTCCTGCTGTGTCTCTCTGTCAAATAAATAAAATCTTAAAAAAAAAAAAAAAAAAAAAAAGACCTGAAAGGGCCCCGGACCCTCCCCTTGCCCAGAATGGCCCACAGGCCTGGGCTGGACCTCCCAGGCCAAGTTCTCACTCTGGCCTTTCCTCTCCTACGTTTACACTGCAGCCTGGCTCCGCCTGACACCAGGGCAGACCGCAGCCAGACCACGCAACTCTTCGTGCCTCAATTTGCCCACCTAGAGGCTGGTATTTCAGGTGCCGCTGAGGTGGTGGACCGGCTGCAAAAAGGGACATCAGAAGCCCGACCGGAGCTGCCGGGTCTACTGTGCAGATCCAGGCCAAAGAAGAATAGGATAGTACTAGCTGGGCTCGGCTCCCGTGGGAAACTCTCCGCCCAGCCAACCTACACAGGCGCGCATCCGCGCCCGAACTACAAGTCCCAGTAGGAGTGGGCCACGGAGCGGGGCCTCGGGAGCTGTGGCCTGCGACCTCACTGCCAACCCCAGGTCCAGTAGGCCCTGGGCATGAGGTCACGAGGACCGGGACGCCGCAGTGGACCTCTGGACACACAGACACACCCACGCACAGGCCGTGCTAGCTCCGCCCCCAGGAACTACAAATCCCAGCAAGCAGTGGGTTGCGGGGCGGGGCCTCAGAGACCGGGACGCTCGGGACCGGAAAAAATGTAGCGAGAGGTGGGACCCTCCTCCCGGGATGGCGGCTTCCCTGTTACAGAGAAGAGGGTCTTCTCTCCCCGCCAGCCGGGCTCCTGCACACACTGCTCGACTGTGGGGCCGCCGGTCCGAGCCCTCCGTTTCCGCGGACCAGAGCCCTGGCCCGCCTCCCACCCTAGCCCGGCCTGGGCTGCTGGGGAAAGGGGATGGTGGTTTGGGGCTTGGCCCCTCCGCTGTGGAAAGTTGCAGAGTACTCCTCCCTGACCTCTTCTCCTTAGCGTGGAGCGAACGCCTCTTCCCAGGAGGGAGAGGCAGCCGGAACCCTGAGGCGGGACTAAGCTTGTTAGGGTCCTTGCATGGCCTGCAGGTCTCCTGGAGAAGCTCGCAGAAGGCCTGGGTTCTCAGCCCTTGGGATATGTGTCTGGGCGTTTGGGCCACGGTGTCGGACAGCTGTCAGCGTCTTGCGCGCAGGCATCAACTTTACATGACAGACCCTGATAAAGCTGAGAGGCTGCCAGGAAGTTAGAAGCTGGGCATTCTCCTTCAGTATGCTCTCTCAAAATGCTCTGCTCACAGCTCAGGGTCAGCGCCAGACTCTTGTCCTAACTTCCAGATTACTCAGGGATCCACTGAGGCGTTACAGAAGAGACTTACCCAATCCTTTAAATGCAAGTCAGGAACTCTGTCCAGTCTGCTCAGTGGGATGAGCTGTGGGGAGGCCCCACTTCATCCACCCTCCAGGACCAGGACAGTCTCTCTCCAGAGGCTTCTTCTCAGCTGATTTCTGGCTCCCAAGTGGGGATTCAGGTTACACCTGTATCGGGAGCAGTGACACCACAGTGGCCGGCAATATATTGGACTTTATGTCTCCAACCCTATTTTCAGCTTATACACTTTCTGATCTGATCATGTACTGCTGTGTCCCTGATCATCAAGGTTGATAGGAAAATACCTGGTTTATGAAGGTATAGTCATGACCCTGTGATACAGTGAGATTTTATTCTTCTGTACTTAGGTCGAGACCAGCTGTTTCCTAAAAATATCCCACTTATTTTTGGAACAATTGGAAACAACTTCAGAAATGATATTCAAAGTAAATCACCCCGATTCCCTTGGTAGCAGGAGTGGGGGTCATATTAACTAGTCAGGTGGTCTTTAAGTGTACCCATTGCTGTCTGGGAAGTTCTCAAAGTCTTGGTTTTCCAAGTACTTTGGTTGAGACAATCAACCTTTTGTTGAATAGTCCTCTGTGCCAAGAGATGAGCGATAGATACCATAGAAACTTGGAGACAGCCTTGCCCCAGGCCCTGGACTCTCTAATAAAGGCCTGTTCTCTCCTGTAACAGGGAATTCTGCATTCCAGGGCTGAGCACTGGACTCTTGAACCAGTTAGAGCCTGTGTCACTTGGCTGGGATGTGCCAAAAGCTGTTTAATGCATATCCCTGCCTCCTGAAGATCCAGCTGACAGGATGCAGGTAAAGTCACAGGGCAGTGTTAATTAGGTCATTACAGGGAATGTGGCTAAGGGTAAGGTGCACCAGAATTTGGGTTCTTTCCCCTTCAGGGCCATGGGAGCAATTCAGAACCATACATAGTCTATACTGGGAAGGACCTGCACCTGTGCTGGATTGAGTTATCCTCGACACATGAATGTTTTAAATAAAAGTTTGTTAAAACCGTCATTTAAAATCATAAACAAAGGGGCACCTAGCTGGCTCAGTTAGTAGAGCATGTGACTCCTGATCTCGGGGGTTGTAGGTTCTCGCCCAGCAATGGATGTAAAGATCACTAAAAAATAAAACCTTAAAAAATCATAATCAGAAACTCGTTTTAATAACACCTTCCATCTTATTTGTGCATATTTTTTAAATCTTTCATTTGTATAGGCCTCACAAATTTTTGCCCATTTTCAAAGCAGGGTCCTTGCATCACTAGCAGGTGGTAAACCTTTGTCGGTGGTCTTGCAGGCCACGCCCCTTCCTGTCATCCTGGAGATAAGGACAGGCCGTCACGCTTCTCTTCACCACCAGGGGTCGCCCTTTCCCGTAGAAAGACTGCTGTGGTCCCGGCGGCCGACGGGGTCGGGATGGGCGGATGAGGGTTTTAGTACTGGCGTATGATACGATTGGATGGCCTTGGCCCAAGGCCCAGCATCCATCCCTGCTTGAGTCTCAATTTTTCCGTTGGTAAAGGCGAGGAGGGTGATCTCGGAGCCCTCCACGCCCATCAAAGGAAGGATGTGGAATGGTGACACATCCGTTAGCGGCAGTGTCTGGTCTCTCCGAAGGGGGAGGTAAAAGGCCTGGCCGGTTTTCCATAACCTCTCTTGGCTCACCAGTCCTAGGAGAAAGGAACTAGCAAGCAACGGGAATAGCAGATATCTGGTTCTCTGGCTTTGGGCTGAAGAGGGAAACCTAAGTCGGGCCATATTACATCCGTCCAGGGAGATGGGGGAGTGGGGGAATGAGGGGTTGGAGTACAGGGGGAGGGGGATAGATGACCCCCACACACACACACTCAGGAAGATAAACAGAGGAAAGGACCCAGTAGGGTAAGGGCACAGTCAGGCACAGGTACCCAGAGAAGATTTCCGTGGTAATCCATCTGCATTCAGGGAAGGGAGTTGTTAGCAGGTAGGACACTGTGCTCAGTCTAGGCCTAGTGCCTGACGTCCAGTGGGCAGTAAAGGAACAAGCTATAGCCTTTCAGAAGAGAGACACCAGAGATGTTTGCAGAGACGCAGGCTTTTTTTTTTTTTAATTCTTATTTATTTGTTGTCTTTCTTTGTAGAATGTAGGCTCCAGCGAGCACAGATTTTTTTCTGCCATTCTGTGCAATATTTCCGGTGCCCAGGCCAATGCCTAGCATGTAGTAGGTGCTCACAGAAAGGCAGGCTTCAAGGGAGATTTGAATATGCAGCAACAACTAGTTGTTAAGAGCTGGCTCTGTGCCAGGCTTTGGGCTGGGCACTTGGAATTGGGCCCTGAACTGAACAGACACAGTCACTACCCATTGAGAGCGCTTACAGTCAAGTGAGAGTCCACAGTCTAGCTCTGAAGTAAAGCCCTAGATTTAATGATGGTGGGTGCCACAAGAGACAGTGTGTTATGGGGAGAGACAGTTGGCCCTGGTCTGGGACCTCTGCTGAGGGTCACAGAAACTGGCCTGAAGTAGGAGGGAGGAGATGGGCCAGAGTGTTCTAGCAAAAGCATGGCAGGTGTGTAACCTCTAGAAAAGGAGCCTGCTTGAGGCACCTGGGTGGCTCAGTGGGTTAAAGCCTCTGCCTTCAGCTCGGGTCATGACCTCAGGGTCCTGGGATCCAGCTGCACATTGCACATCGGGCTCTCTGCTCAGCGGGGAGCCTGCTTCCCCCTTTCTCTCTGCCTGCCTCTCTGCCTACTTGTGATCTCTGTCTGTCAAATAAATAAAATTTTAAAAAAAAAGATCTTTTTAGAAAAGGAGCCTGCTTGAGGCTAGAAAGGGATGAAGGAAGTCATGTAACATTGTAAATGTTTGCAACTACCCTGTCCCCCCGTCACCTTCCCCAGGCTTCCCGAATCCTGGGACATCTCCCCAGTTCTCTAAAACCAGGTGCTCCTTCTAGAATCTGGGTAGTGGCTAATGGATCAAGTTTAAAGGTAGCTAAAGCAGCTGTGGTGATCTGCATTATCAGGCCCAGGTGGAAGGGAGAGGGCTGGCATCTGGGGAAGGGGAATGTGCTTCCACCATCTCTGAAGAGAGTCTTGTCACTTGCAGAGCTGAGTAAAGTCGCTGGAGGCTGGGGGGGTGGGGGACGTAAAATGTTTTTGAAGTATTACATACATAGAGAAGAGTCCTTTTTCCTTTTTTACTGTGTTTTGCTGTACATGAAGAGTGCCCTCCTTGGTTTTATTCTCTAAGGACTGAGTAGAGATTTAAATTTCTTCCAACTGAAATTTCCTTCAGTCAACAGGATGCAGAGGGACAACACCCCTCCTGTTGTCACGTCAGAGAGAAGGCAAGTGTGAGTCCGTGGGGAAAGTGGAGAGGCTGGGGCAGGAAGAGCAGATAGGGGCCTGACCTCCTTACAAGGCAACAAGAAGCATTTGGCTCCTTCATTCAAGGAGCCATGGGGAGTCCCTCCCAGGTCTTAGGCAGAGCTGTGACACGGCAAATTCTGCTGTGAGCAAAGGCTCCGGAAGAGGGAAGGGCAGGGTGTGTGGGACAGAGGCGTGCCAGGAGTGGGCAGAAGCAGGGTGCTAGCAGCTCGTGCTCTTAGCCCTGGAGACCCAGAAAGCTGGCATCGACTGTCAGCCCCCACCCTAACCCTTGGGAAATCTGAGGGAAACTAGAAAAAAAACCACAGAGATCTACTACACACCAAGCTCGGTATCACTTTTAGGGAGTGAGAGGGCAGGTCCCTGACCTTCGCTTTAACCCAACCTCAGAGTTCCACTGGCCTCAGGCTCCACCTGCTCAGGTAGAAATATCTTGAGGACTCAGTCTCTATGACTCCTCATAGGACATTGTTTGCCACTTGCAGGACTCCCCTCCCCTGCCCTGTATGTTCAGGCCATCCCATGCCACGGTCTCACCTCTACCTGGTCTCACCTTTCCAGGAGATGCCCACATCTGGCCTCACTGTTTGGACTTCTGCAGTTTCAACTCTAGAGTTCTCAAGTGAAAGTAAGACAAGCCCACCCTAGCTAGTTTAGGCTGAAAAATAAGTATTAAAAATATTCTGTAGCTCACAGAAGCTCTGGGAGGACCAGAGAAACTCCCAGGAATCATGTCCCAAAGGTCACGGCCTAGTTGGCCCGGTGGAGGCACCTCTGCGCACAGATACCACTCTTTGCCAGCACCGCTAACCTGGGCCCTGGTAGTGGCACTAGCTTCTCAATCTCCGGACTCTGGAAATAGGACACAGCTGTCATCCCCTCCCCAGGCTGGGTTCCTCTTGGTGCCTGCTTTGGATACAGAGTCTGACATGGGGGCCTGTCGCTGGCCAAATGCTTGCACCACAGCTGCAAGGAAGGCTGGGAAGGCCTCAGGGGGCTCCTATGGCTGGATCTGGAATTTAAAAGATGGAGAATGCCCCCAGTGCAGGACATGCTCCCCAGTCAGAAGGAATGGCACACATCCCCTTCCATTCTCTGGGAGTCCAGTCACCCCCATCTCAGGGCTCCTGCCCTCATCCCTGAGACCTCAGGCCACAGCCTGCTTACCTTCCTCCTCCGGGTCCTCGGGAACCATGCCCTCCTCCTCACAGTGCTTCCCACTTGGCCACACCAAGGATCACACCACCTGCCCTGTCTGCTGGCAACAACCTTGTCAGGCACCACACCACTGTCTCAGGGAAAGCTGGTATTTATTGTGCGGCTGCTGTGTGTTTCTTGGGCCTCCCCTCATTTGACCCCCAGAAGCTCCCCCGCCAAGAGGACTGCCCACAGACCTCTCCATTTACACAAGAGGAAACCGAAACGCAGAGATTGGACATCTCCTTGGGTGTGCCCTCTCCATCACTCGGAGGGGTCCTTGAAAGCAAGGTCTGTGTCATATTCTTTCTCTGCTAGGGACCCCTGTGTTCTGAATGAGCAAAAGTCCATATGGGATTCTAAAAATGTCCTAGAAGTCACATGTTCTCAGACTGTTTCCTGTAGAGCAGCATTTCCCAAAACTGATCATAAAATTGACCTAGGATGTTTGTTAAAAATAATATAAAGTCCTGGGGCACCTAGGTGGCTCAGTCAGTTAAGTGTCCCACTCTTGGTTTCGGGTCATGATCTCAAGGGTCATGAGATCAAGCCCTGCGTTGGGCTCCCCACTTAGCTCAGAGTCCACTTCTCTCCCTCTCCCTCTGTCCCTCCCCACTGCTTACACATGTGTCCTCTCTCTCTCTCAAGGAAATAAATCTTTAAAATAATAATGTAGAATCCCAATTCCCTCCTGGAGCAGCCAGTCCTTAAGATCTCAGGGAACGCTCTGCCTGCCACTCCCCATGCTTAACGTGCGTGTGGGTGTGCGCATGCTCTCTCTCTCTCTCTCTCTTTAAAAAAAAAAAAAAAAAAAAAAACTCAGGGAAGATCTGGGAACAAGGGCTTTTAACAAACTCTCCAGCGATGCTTGTGATCATGCAAATAGTGGGGACATGGCCCTAGAGAGCTTTGGGTGGATTTAGACTACCCTGGGCCTGCAGATTACAGTCTGTTCCCGTTGGAGATCAGCTCCCGAAGCCCAGCAAATGTGGAGAATCACTGAGTGCCGGGGAAGGGCCTTAAAACAGGCGCTCGGGGGCTACCAGACCATGGAGTCTTGCAACCAAAATGTGAGCTTCCAGCAATTCCACTTCTAGGAATTCATCCTGAGGGAAGAGCTAGGCTTCTGCACTATCCTGTGCCAGGGTAGAAAGAGGTTGTCCAACAAATCAGTCTGTGTAATTAGTAAGAAGCACAGTCCACACCCCTCAGAAGGCCGGCCAGGGTGAGACAAAGCCATGAAGCAGGCTTCCTTCCATCCTCCCCCCTTCTCCCTGATCTGTCCTGGCCCATGCCCCCACCCAGATGGCATGATTCCATCCTCTGTTCCCTGGGTGACCCTTTCATTCACCCAGGTCTTGGAATTTGCCTATGCAAAGCCCAGGAGGGAGGTGCTGGGGCAAGGGCAGTGCTGACTAGAAGCCCACTTGGTTTGGGCTTCTAGAGCAGCAGCCTCCAGCTAACTTTGACCTGCTGACCCTGTCCCATAGGAAGTCCCTTTGGTAAGGGAGCTTGCCCCCTCCATTATGGTCCAAATGTGGAACAAAGGTCAAATGGGGAGTAGAGGTCGGGGAGGAGCCTCCTGTCCCTGACCCAGGCCTGGATTGTTTCTCTGTTCTTGTTTTCTCAGTATTTTCCACTGTACCACTTGGGTTCCCTGGTAAGCCACCCCAGTGATTTTTCATGGCTTCCGAAGTGCCCGTTGGCCCACAGGTCCCAGGACTCATCTGATCTTCCTCTCTGAAGGCTGTGGCCAGCTCCAACCATGGGGTTTCCTCTCCAGGGTCCTAGCCAAGTGGCTTCCCAAGACGTAAGCACCCTGCTTTCACTTCTCCTTTCTGCCAACAGCCAAAACATCACCAAAATAACAGACACAGGAAAGTCACGGTGCACTAGAAAGGTCTTAGTTCATGATCCTCCTCTGTGTTTCCTCAGTCCCTGGTTTTAACAAAGTCGGACCCCAGGCCCTTCCCTCAACACTTCTCAGATGTTAAAGTAACAATACCTGGAGGTCATGAGCTCCTTCAGGCTTAAGGAAGGCATGTTTCCTGCTGTGTCTAATTCCATGACAGGAAAGGAGGATAGGGACTCAACCCTAGATGAGATACAGGAGCACCTCCAGGTTGGTGCACAGACTCTGGGTTGGGCAAACCTGGGGTGGAACCCCACCTCCCATGCTTACTAGTTGTCTGACCTTGGGAAAGCCACTCAGTTCCTCAAAGCCTCTGAGCTCTGGACTGCATTTGCCCCTCTTCTATGCCTATGGTGAAGCCCTAACACCCCTGGGATTGGATTCGAAGACAGGCTCTTTAGGGAGATCATTAAGGTTAAATGAGGTCATAAAGGTGGAGGTCTGATTCCATGAGACTGGTGTCCCTCTAAGAAGGGATGAGAGATGTCTCTCTCCAGGCCTGCAGAGAGTCTAGGCCATGTGAGGACACAGAGAGGAGGAGACGGTCTGCAAGCAGGAAGAGACCTCTCCCCGGAAATGAATCCTGATGGCACATTGATCGTGAGCTTCTGGCCTCCAGAACAGTGAGAAAAGTCATTTCTGTTGTCGAAGGCACTGCATCTGTGGTATTCTGTGAGGAGTTCGCTCTAATAAGCTCAGTTCCCTCATCTGAAACACAGGGATAAAACTAGTGTTTGTGTCATGGGGCTACTGTGAGGGTCCGGCAGGAAATACGCATGCTTCTTTGGGATTTTCTACAACATCTTCAGCACCTGGAACAGTGTCTGGCATAGAGAGGATGTTCAATAAATATTTACTCCATGAATAAATACAGCCATCCAGAAAGGAAGCTGTCAAACTAAATACACATGCGTATTTCTGAGCTTTTCACGAACCTCCGCTTCTTTGATCATTGGTGACCTTTCACCAGGAAAGGACAGCAAGCGAAAGTGTTTAAGAAAAGTGCAAGGACAGTGTCCCATTTTCAACTGGATCTGCCCCTTAATGGACTCTGTGCTGTGAGTTGGGAAAGGACCGTCTGGCCAACCATGGGGAGAGTTGGATCCTCTGGGAGGAGGGGGCACAGATCAGAGAGCTTCCAGGAAGCCTCTGAGCTCGGTCCGGCCTTGTGGGCCTGAGGCCCTGGAGCGGAGGGGAGAGCCCTTCCTCCAGTGAGGCAGAGGGGCTGGAGACCGTGAACCGCAGCTGTGGGAGGCCATGTGGGGAAGTTCATGGGAACCTCATGGGACAACTGGGTTTGAGGTTAGAGGCCACAGCAGACCCACCTTCCTGGTGCTTGTGAGATGCAAATGATGAGAATAATAGGACCTCTGTCCCCAGGCCATTTGTGGTAGAGCCTGGGCTCCCAGGGATCAGAGCTCCTTCAGCCCAGCCATGGTGAGAGTTGGTTCTGGGGCAGCAGCAGGTGCACAGATGTACCCGCCACCCCTGACGACCCAGGATGCTTGCTAGGGAGAGGCATCCCGGCTGCACTGACTTATGCCCCCTCCCTGATTCTTTCCAGGACAAGCTCAGGGGAAGCAAGCTCCAGTGAGTACTCGGGCTCCTCTCTTTCCTCCGCCTCCTCTCTTGTCTCTTCCTCGCTGCCGCTTTTCCTGGGCACAGCCCTACTTGCCCAGGGAGACCATCCACCCACCTCCATGCCACTGTGAGCACTAGGCTCCCGCCCCACTGGCTTCACTGGGGCACCCGCTCATCCGGCTGTGCACCCACCAGGCACCAGCTCTGCCCCAGACTGTTCTTCCTGCTGCTCCGGTCCCAGGCTATTGGCGCACAACTCCAGGGGGCGCCACTCACATAGCCGTGGCTGTGAATGTCCTGGGAGCGGTGCAGGGTCCGGCCCCTCGGGCAGAGTTGACTAGAGTCTGATTGCAGGTTGGAGCCACCCATTCCACCCCCTAGATATGTAGGTAAGTGACGGTAGCCCCCTTGGTTTCAAAACGCCAACCTCACTGGCCCTGCAGCCGTGTTGGACACTGGTCATGAATAGCTCCTCTGAGTAAAGTGAAGCAGCCTGAAAGGCCCACTGTAAAAACGCGGATGGTTTATTATATGGGGGAAAGAGAGGAAGTCACTGTGGGGTGGGGGGTGCTGGAAGGTGAGGCCAGTCTCCTCAGTCCCCTGTCCAGATTCCCCAGCCTGGAACAAAGATGCCCCCAGCCCATCTCCTTGGCCCACCCCGGGGAGCAGCAGATTTAAGGTAAGTGCAGCTGCTGAGCCTGGGGTGGAGGGAGGTGGGCCACAGTGCCTACCACTGGTACTGCCCCTCTTCTGTCCCTTCTGGAAAGCCCAGGGGGAGGAGGAAGAAGATGAAGATGAATACGAGATGCCCCCCTGTGAGGCTCTGCCGTTTAGTCTCGCCCCAGCCCACCTTCCTGACACCGAGGAGGACTCTATATACTTGGGTAAGAGCTGGGCATTTGAGGCAGGGAGTTGGGTGGTCAGGCAGGACAGAGGTCCCCATGAGGAAGGAGGGCACAGACCTTGCCTCTTCTCCCTTTGTCTGTGCTGGGGCGGCAAGGGGAGGCCTCAGCCGGCAGCTGCGGAAGCTTCTGGGCTGGGCAGAGAGAGGGAAGGATGAAGGAAAGGCGGAGGGAGGAGGGAGAAAGGCAGGAGGAAGAGTGGGAAGGGGAGAGGAGGCTGGAGGGGCACTGTAACCAAGGCAACAGTGGGAAAGCAGGAGGCCCGACAAGGTCCCTGGGGCCTCCTCTGAGATCCCTCACTTCTCAGAGCAAGGGTAGGGGTGCCAGGAGAGCCTGGCTGCTGCTGGCCTCCCACCCCCAGAGCTCCTCCACTAGGCCAGGTGGGGGCAGGAAAGCTGGCCTCCTCCAGTTGCCATGGAGACGGGGCTGTGGGGAAGCCAGTGAGGGGGAGAGCGGGAGGAAACAGAGGCTAGGTGGGGGGTGGGAGGAAAACTGGAAACCTATGTGGAAGGAACCCACCGACCCACGATGCCTGGGGCCTTTTCCAGATCACCCTGGCCCCGTGGGCGCATCCAAGTCACCACCATCGCAGCCCCAGGCCACAACGGTGAACAGTACCCTCCCCTAAGCCCCTCCTTCCCCACCCACCCCACCCGGCTACCATTTCCCAGGGAGTAAATCTAAGAGGCATCTCATTTGCAAGATTCCCCCATATTTGCATCAAGAGGTCCCAGAGGGTGCCTGGATGGCTCGGCGTTAAGGGTCTTGCCTTCAGCTCAGGTCATGATCCCAGGGTCCTGGAATCAAGGCCCGCATCGGGCTCCCTGCTCGGTGGGGAACCTGTTTCTCCCTCTCCCACTCCCCCCGCTTGTGTTCCCTCTCTCTGTCAAATACATAGATAAATAATCTTTAAAAAAAAAAAAAAAAAGGAGGTCCCTGAAAAATTAGATGTGTCAGAAGAGGAATCCTATTAGCCTAGCTGCTCCCACCTGCCCCACCCGGCCCTCCCCAGCGCTGCACCCCTGGCTGTCCTCATCCCCCAGACTCACCCTTCCTCTGGAGCTGGAGCCCAGAGGCAGGGCTGGCTTGGCTTCTCCTCCCCAGTCCCTAGAGCCTGCGGACCGCCCCCCCTGCCTAGACAGTGAAGAAATCCTTCATTTTGCTGCCATCACTGCCCGCTGGGCTGAGAGAAGCTTATGGTCTCACAAGTTACCGCTTTCATCATAGATTTTACTGGAATAAAAAGAAAAACAGGGAGAGATTCACAACAAAGCAAGAGCCACAGGACCGAGGCAAAGAGTCACCTCTGCACATGAGTTCTTGTGCTGTTGTGGTTTCAAGGCCCATTCCCACCCCGCCATCCTTGCCCTCCCCCTGACTCAGTTCCCCTCCTCCTCCCCCCTAACCCTAGTCCCCCTCCCCGCCCCTTTGTGCCCACAGCTGAAGGCGATACTGAACCTGAAGGAGGCTAGGAAGCAGGGACAGCCCTTCCCCCTCAGGAAGCAAGGTAATGAGGATGTCCTGTCTTTTTCAGAGGCCCACCGGTTGCCTACCCCTGAGGGTAGACCCGATCTCCCGTGACTTAGTTTCAAGCTTTGCCTGGTCACTTTGCAGGTCACCCCCTGCAAGCACCGGGGGTCCTCGTTTTTTTTTACCTGCTGATTGCCCATCCCTGCTAAGGCAGGCAGTTCAGGGGGAGACTGAGAGCTGGAGCCCAGAAATGCTTTGCCTGAGATCACAAAGCATCAGAGTCCCTGACTCCCAAGTCCGGTCGTGCATCTGCTGTGGTGTCCGGGCCAGGCAAGGGACGCTCTGGGCTGAGGAGTTCTGAAGGGCAGCCTCACCTGACCAGAGGACCTGCATTGTTGAAACACATCTGGGTGTCATCCCCCATCAAAGGGGCCCTTTGGCTGCCAGTCTCTGATTCTATCCTTGTCATAATTGCTATCACTCCAGAGACTGCCCATGCTAAGTGCCCCGAGGCCTGTGAACACAGAACCTCTGGGATGTCGGGGTAGTGAGGGACCTCAGCCCTGTGTTTTTGTCTGAAAATGGCTCACTCAAGAGAGGCAGTCTCCTCCTGCCTCAGGGCAAACAGCTAACCTGAGGCATGTTCGGGTTTTCTAAGCTCAGTGGTTGGTAAGCCTTCATGAGCTTGGGGGTGATTTTGATTTTTGGAACATCCCGAAGTCATTTGGAGCAAGCCTGGCAAATCATTTGAGAGGTTAAGTTGGGCAGCAGCCCCAGGGTTATGAAGCGGGGTGATTGATTGGAGCTCAGGTGGCTATCTCCTGGGGCTTCAAAGCTGGCTCTGCGGGTGCCCTCAGATAAGGTCTGAGAACACTCCACTCTCCCAGCTTAAGTTTCCCTGAATTCCTTTCTCCCTGTGTTTCTGACTGCTGGTTTCTCCTTTTCCTTCCAGAGCTGGTTACACCAGCCAGAGAGGTGAGTGGCCCCCTGCCCACCCCTCACAGGGTTCTGGCTAGGAAGTTGGCAGGGCTGGGGTAGCAGGCCTGGAAGGGCCAGGAAATATCCCTCAAACTGAAGAAAAAGGCTCAGAGCAGAGTGGCTCCCTGTTTGCCATGGGCCCCTGTCAGGATGTAAGCCAGCTCTCCGTGCCACCCAGAGCTACTGGGGAAGGCCTCCCCCAGAGGCCTCCCAGAGGCCACTCTTCCTGGATGCCCACATTTAGGAGAGCTGGAGTCTACAGGTACCTCTGAAGGGGAAGGTGCTCATGGGTGCTCCTCCCCCAGGCAAAGGAGCGACTGAAATCATTCTAGCTAGCTCTCAGAAAGTCACCACCTTGTGAGGGGGGAGGGAGATACCCAAAGTAGCACCCCCCCGCCCCCAGTGATGGATTCACCCTCTCTCCCATTTGCTGGTCAAACCCTTAGGTTCCAGACCTTCCAAAGAAACCTGAAAATAACATCTATGTGATATGTGAGCCCAGTCCAGGTGAACCCCTCCCTCTGTCCCAGGTCCCTCCTGCCCTGGGGCCCTCGGCTGCTCAAAACAGGACACATTCTGGCTCCATGTTCTTCTGTCTTCCCTCACCGTTCCACCAATACACATTTGCCTTCAGACACCCACAGGGACACCCATGCTTCAGCCTTTGGTCCAGATTGACCCCCCACTGCATAGCGGGGGGGACTTACTCAAGGGCTGCATGGGGCTTCCCAGCTCTTGTGTCAGGACAGCCCTCCCTCTGGTTGGAAGGACTCCCAGAGAGCCCAGGCTGCTGAGAGGCAGCAGGTCCTGCAGGTATCTGCTCCCCTCCCTGATCAGCGTAGGTACCCCTGCCTGGTGCCCAGCTCAGCCCAGCCTGCCCTCCCTATTTCAGTCCCAGCCTTGACTAGGACTCTGAGCTCCCAAGTCCTGATGTCCCCAATCTCTCTGCCAAGGATATCAATGATGCCCAGGTGAGTGCCCACTGTGTGTGTGTGTGTGTGTGTGTGTGTGTGCACAAAATGGCCAACTCTGGCTTCCCCATCTCTGACCCTGCGATCTCTGGGCTCCCTGGGCTCTTTCTCTTAAAGGAAGTAAAACCTGAGCTTTCTTCCTCACCTTGTCCCCTGCAGGCCCGCTGTAGGTCCCCAGGAAGCTCGGAATGTAAGAGGCTATTAGCCAGGGGACCTGTGACCTGGGGTTGGGGGGAGGCTCAGGGAGGGACTTCGGGCCTAGGGGGTAGGGTTACAGGATTGAGTCTCTTCTGAGCAGCCTTTCTGTGTCCCAGGGAGCAGCGAATGCCACCTCTAAAGGTGAGTACGGGCATCTTCAGTGTGAACCCCCCGCAGTCCTGCCACCCACCCTAGCCACAGGCCTGCAGCCACAAGTCTGCTCCCCAGCCCTCTGCCCACCTCTCATGCCCCACTTTGCTGTGGGAATCCTTGCAGCTCTGACTTCAGGTGAGAGCAGGCCTAAGGGGATCCTATTGGGTAATTTCTAGGGTCTTCAACAAAGCGGGAAACTCCCAGCCTGTACCTCAAGATCACCCCTCATTTGAAGGTCAATATGGCCTAGCTGATAGGTCCTACCAGAGCCCAAGGCCTGGAGAGGAGGGATGAAGCACTGAGTGTCCAGTTTTGGGCTTCAGGCCTATGTGCATAGCCCTCTAACCTCCCCCACCTCTGCAGCCAGACCCAAAGCCTTCTTTGTTTAATCCCCTCCCAGCCTCAACTCTGTAATCTGCTTCTCCCAGCAGGAAGGAGATCTTCTCTTTCCTCTAGAGCACCTACCTGGAGCACCTCAGCTGCTGAGGTGAGGTGGGGCTGGGAGAGGGCTGGGAGGAGGCGACGGGGACCCGCCTTGGGCTGGTGGCTGCTATTGCAAGGAACACATTGAACGCGGGCATGTAGCCCTATGCTGGGCAGCAGGCACGGACACATCTTTGTTCTACTGGCACAGACTCAGTCTGGGGAAGGCAGATGTGAACACAAAGAACCACAGCCCGGGGTTCTCTGTGCCCCAGCCTCTCTCCAGTGCCCTGGCACGTCTCTGAGTGGCTGTATGTGTACGTACAGGACGGCAGCCTGCTGGGTCAGCCCTGGTACTCAGAAAACTGTGACCGCCATGCTGTTGAGAGTGCCCTGCTCCGATTCCAAAAGGTGGGCAACTGCAGCCTTCCTGGGCCTTTGCGGAAACCCTTCTGCTCATGGGCTGTGGCTGGCTGAGCAACTGGAGGTGGGAGGATGGGTGGGAGGTGGGTTGCTGACCATCTGTGGGCCAAGGCTGCAGGTAGGCTAGTTGAGAGATGGGGTTGACAGACGGGGTCTCCTCCACAGGATGGCGCCTACACTGTGCGCCCCAGTTCAGAGCCTCACAGCTCCCAGCCCCTCACCCTGGCAGTGCTTCTCCATGGCCGGGTCTTCAATATTCCCATCCGGCAGCTGGACAGTGGGAGGCATTATGCCCTGGGCCGGCAGGGCAGGAACCACGAGGAGGTGGGTGCTGGAGGAGGATGGGAACTAGCAGGCAAGAGGGCACAGCAGAGCCAGGTGCATTTGCCCAGGGGAAAACACACATTTTGCCATTTTTCTGGACTGGGTGGACATGACAGAGGCCAGGGACTTGAAGTCCTTCTCAGAGGTCTGCCTTCCTCTGAGGGAGACACCCCCTCCTGCAGGGCTCAGTCTGTCCAGGGCGCCAGGTGGGGGTAGGGGGGTTTTGTGCCTGCCACGACCCCAGCCAGGAGGAGAGTGGGACCCAGGTTGTCCAGACTCCGTCCATGCCAAGGATTGGACTTTGTGCCCGGCACTTGCTGAGGTTTCCATGATAGAAGGCCTGGGCAGAGGAAGGGCCCCAGAGTTATTTCTACCTGGCCTGGCTAACAGCATGCCCGTGGGTGCTGTGGCGAAAAAATTCCATGAGGCCTGGAAAGGGGCACGAAAGGGCAGTGGAACTTCATGGGGCAAACTCAAAGGAAAGGATTTAGAAAAACGTCAACAGGCCCCTTCCCCAGCATGAGGCTCGGAGGACTCACTGATGCCCTGCGTCCTGTCTAGCTGTTTCCGTCCGTGGCCGCCATGGTCCAGCACTACATACAGCACCCCCTGCCCCTTGTGGACAGATACAGCCACCGCTGTCAGCTCACCTGCCTGCTCTTCCCGACCAAGCCCTGACCACAGCGCAGATTGTACACACCTGCCTCTGGCCCCACAGTTTGCTCTTTGCCCTGGCCACCTTGCTGTGTCCCTCTCGCCTCTCCCCCGTCTCCACCCCTCCAGGTCCTCCCCTTCTCTTGCTGCAGTCCCTGCAGACCTGGCCGAAAGGCTTTCAGAAAGGTTGCCCAGAAGCAGAAAGAACCCCTGAGACCCCACGCCAGCTTCACCTGGAGCTTGGAGGTGCCCCTCCCTGCTGCACATCCAAGGCTGGGAAGCAAGGGTCTTCCCTCTCCCAGAGGGAAGGCAGAGCCCCCCTCTCCCAGGCCCCAGGCATGGCTGGGTCTGCACTGTTCCCAAGGGCCTCCCAGCTGCTCTGGATAAAGGCCTCCTCCAGGAAGCTGAGCCTCGGGAGGCCTGCCCCGGGCACTGCTTGGACACAAAGGGAATCCTTTCACATTCTCTTAGGGGCTTAACACAGGGCTGGCAGCTTGGTTGCACTGTACATAGTCTGCTTTCAATAAATATTTGTTGAATGAATCTGGAATCTGCTGAGTGAGGCAGAGGTGGCCTCCATGAGGCTCCAAGGTCCTTAAGTGTCCCAGGGTGCAGACCAGGTCTGAGCGTGGTGGAGCAGCGGTGGCCAGGGCAGGAAGGGTCAGCCCCATTTCTGTACCTGATTGGGTTTTTTACCCTTAGACGTCCCGTGGAGGGTGGCTTGTTTTTGCTTGATTGTGTTTTCGGGGCTCAGAATGGGGTAAGGGTGGGAAAGGCTTGGTGCTGTCTGCCTCCCCATTTATGACGAGAACGGCCTTAAGTATTTGTCCCCCACCTATCTGCCATAGGGTGTTGCCCCACGGAGGAATGAGCCCGAGTTTGCTCACTTGGTGTTGTCTAGAGTAGGGGAGACAGGCGGACCCCAGGAAGCAACTGGGTATTGGACATGCCAGTCCGAAGACCAAAAGCTATGGAAGGCCCAAGGGTGGGGCTTAGAGAAGACCAGCGGCCCGGGAGCAGATCTGCCTGCGGGACGCGCCCGGGAAGGTATAGCTCCCGCTCCGGGAGCCTGGGCGGGGGTTGGGGGTTGGTCAGAGATCCGCGGCCGGCCGGCCGGCGGGCGGGGCGGCGCGCGCGGGGGCGGGGGCGTCCCGAGCCCTGGCCCGGCGCCCAGAACACCCCGTGCCGGAAGCGCCATGTGACCGTGACTGCGCAGAAGCCGCGAGCGCCGCCAAACAAAGGACGGCTCTGCGGCCGCCTGGCGCTCGGGCTGGCACCGGGGGGCGCGACCCCCTATCCCCAGCTGGGCCCCCGGCCCCGCCTCCCAACGGACGCCGGGCGCTGGCCGGCCGGGCGGCTCCGCATCGGATCGTGCGGAGGCCCGGGCTGGAGCGCGGGGAGATGGGCGAGAGTCTCGGCGGGCACTGGGAGATGCAAGTGCGATACGGGGCCAGGCTGGGTGGTGGGGCGTTGGCGTTTGGCCCCCGCGCTCCCGGCTCTGACAGATCACCCTTTCCTTTATTTCTGTGATGGAGGTGGAGATAGAGGTCCCCACGCAATTATCCTAGGGGGAGGAGGCTTAGGTGAGGCGTGCTCTGGACAGTGCAGGGCCTGATGGACAGCGCCCTAGCTAGCGTCTGTCTTCCAGATAAGCACTCGCGGGAATTCGGGTCAATGATTTCAAGTCCCAGCAGGGATGTACCTTCTGGCCAGGCCACCGGGAAGGGGAGCAGCATGAGGCAGGTGGCACAGGGCAGGTGAGGGTGGGCTCGGCCTGTGATGTGGGAAGGGGATTAGCAGCTGGGGACTCTCGCAGAAGCAGGTGGTTAGGAGACCTCAGGACAGCCTCCCTCGGCTCTGTTAGCCAGTCCCGGCTCCTTCTAGGCCCTATGTGGGAGTGTGGCCTGTCTCCTCTACACTTTCCCCAGTCTGATTCAGGTGGGAACTTAGGGACTGGAGAAGGTGGCATACCCAACCTTGTGTTGGCCTCAGGGTACAATCAGACTCTCCCATCTCCCACCAGATTTTCAGCTTTCACTTCCCTTGAGGAGCCCTCTACTCAGGGCCTGCTTTTCCTAGTGGTAAATTTGCCTAGCCCCAAAGCCAGCTGGCCTGTGAGGGGAGCAGAGGCCACAGCACAGAGCTCTTGAGCCAGCGGCCTGACACTCTCTGCTTGGTCCCAGCTGGAGGACTAACTTTAAGGAACTAGCCTCAACCCTTCTCTCCTTAGGGAAAAAGAGTGGAGGAACAGTCCAGGCAGTGGGAACAGCCTGTGATAAGGCCTACTGGGGCCCAAAAGAGCTTGGTTTCAAGAGCCACTCAGTTTAGCTAGTACCCTCCTCAGCCTACAGGTTGCACTTGGATGTCCCCTGTTCCAGGAAGCCTTCCCAGATCCCCAAACCTGGGCTCAGGCACTTAGGACACCTTCTAGCAATTGCCTTTTTACTCCTAGGAAAGGACCAAGCTACCACTGCCCACTATTGTCTATTCAGGAGCTGGAATACAATAGGTGCCAAATATTTGTTGAAAGAGTCATTGAATTAAAAAAAGACAAGAAAGAAAGAAAAAAACGTCACTGAATAGGTCAGATCCGACCTGGATTCTTCTAAAGTTATTAACATTCCTTGATCAGAGCTTCCTTAGTAAAAGTTCAATAGAACTTTCTGTGATGATAGGAACATTCTATATCTGCATTGTCCAGTAGAGTAGCCACTAGCACAGAGGTTACTGAGCACTTGAGGTGTGACTAGTGTGACTGAGGAACTGAATTTTTAACTATAATTGAATTAATTTTTTTAAAGATTTTATTTATTTATTTGACAGAGAGCGAGATCACAAGTAGGCAGACAGGCAGGCGGGAGGGGCGGGGGAGCAGGCTCCCTGCTGAGCAGAGAGCCTGACGTGGGCCTCAATCCCAGGACCCTGAGATTATGACCCGAGCCAAAGGCAGAGGCTTTAACCACTGAGCCATCCAGGCATCCCTAATTGAATTAATTTTAATTACTTTAAATTTAAATAGCCACATGTGGTTCCTTGCTATCTTATTGTTGCAAATCTTTTGCATTAAGTGTGAGGGGCAGTGGTAGAAGAGAAAGCTGGAGAACTTGGGAGGGGGGCTAGGTCTTGAGAAGCCTGGGAAGCCTCCATAATGAGTGTGGGCAAAGGGGAGCCATTGAGGTTCAGGGGAGGGTGGGATGCAGGAGAAATAGTACTTGAGGAGGGTCTCTCTAGCTGTGATGTGCTGAATGGGTTGAAGAGGCAGCACAGGGACAGAGAGAACAATAGGGGCTGTGGATATTTCTGTGATTTAGATGAGAGATGACATCCTTTTTTTTTTTTTTTTTTTTGCCATGTTAGTGTCCCTTCAAACACCCCAGCCCCACTTCCTCTCACCTAAAAGGCCAGACTCTAGAAAATTCCAGGCAGGGTCAGCAATTGGGAGATCAAGTCTGGGAGAAATGCTATTTGGTGAAGAAGCCCCTGTATTACCACCAGTGGTTTGCCTGTCTCCATTTGCCAGGAAAAGCCTGTAGGATGGGGAGCGGAGGAAGTACGCAGCCAGGAAGTTCGTGAAAGTCCCTGGCAAGACCACACCTGCCGGGGCTCATGGTGTGCTCCCTGCAACCGTTCAGCAAGCTTTCGGCTTTGGTTTCTAAAAGCAGTTGCTTGACCTTCGGCAAAAAATATGGGATCTGGAGTCTGAAGGACCCACGTTTAAATCCATCTCAGTTACTCACTGCCTGTGTGTCCTTAAAGTCGGTCTCTTTACTTTTTTTTTTTTAATCTCTATTTAAATTCAATTTAGCTAACATGTAGTGTATTATTAGTTTCGGGAGTAGAATTTAGTGATTCATCAGTTGCATAGAACACCCAGTGCTCATTACATCAAGTGCCCTGCTTAGTGCCTGTCACCCAGTTCCCTTCCCCTCCCACCCACCTCACCTCTGGCAACCTCTCTTTATTTTTTAAATGGGGCTAGTAGTATCTATTTCTTAGGGTTACTGTGAGAATGAGAAATGATTTATGTAACATATACTTAGCCTAATGTGGAGTCTGACATATAGTGGAACCAAATGATTGGTACCTAATGATAATCCTGTGAATAGACCAAACTTGGTTCTGGTCCCACCTGTATACTTTTCGGGGGCTCTTTCTGACTTGGGCTTTCCTAACAGCCCCCTACACACATACACACACGCGTGCGTGCTCAGCCTTTACGAATTGCAGGTACTGTGATGATTGTTTTGTCTGCCCACCTGGCATTCCTATCCCCCTCCTTCTGGTGATGTCATCCACTCCCCCAACCATAGGACCCGCCTGTGACCTAGGTCTGACTAGGGCCAAGACAGGCCCAATCAAAGCCTTCTCTGAGATGGATATATTGATGTTCAGAGAAAGAAGCCATCTCTCCAAGCCTGAATTTGGGCTGCAAATGGCCACCTTCCCTACCATGGGGACAGAGCCTAACTGCAAAATCAGGCAAAAACAAGGAGCAAGACTCTTGGAGACACTGGGTCCGGCCCCAATGTCGCAGCTTTAGTTGTAGAGCCCCTCCCAGCTAGGTGAGCTAGAAATTTCCTTTTTGGTTTAAGCTAGTGGGAGTATGGCATCTGATATTTGTCAAGAAGACCCCTGCCTGCCACAGGCGCTTGTGTGCTTGAAGTCTGGGAGTATTGGGGGTTTTTCTGAAGCACAGAGCCTTTAGTGGTAGAACCAGAGTTTAGACTTGTCTGACTGGTTCTAGGTCGGCCATAAACTCACAGCCCACACATCACTCACAACTGTTTACTGAGTGCATATTATGTGCCATGCACCAAACTAGCATCCTGTTCCCCCTCCACACCTACTGGAGGTCTCCTCCTCCCCACCTTCACTCCCAATCTCTAAGGACCCGCAAATCAGAGGACGTGAAAAACAGTTCTCCCCCAGGAGGGGGAACACACTCATGGTCCTTCCAGAATCAATACTCCCAGAATCCTCCTCATGTGCCAAAGATAGGAGAGGAGCCAGCCAGCTACCTACCTACCTATCTACCTACCTACCACAGTCTGCTTGGCATGGAGTTGAGTCCTAGCCCTGGCCCAGAGCCCTGAGGCAGAGTTTCTGCCTGCACCCTACACGAGCGACAGGTTCCTGCTTCTTTTATGGCTGCCGTGACCATTTATGGGGATACTGAGGTTGTTTTAAAAGTGGTTTTGGGGGAGCCTGGGTGGCTCAGTGGGTTAAAGCCTCTGCCTTCAGCTCAGGTCATGATCCCAGGGTCCTGGGATCGAGCCCCACATCGGGCTCTCTGCTCATCAGGGAGCCTGCTTCCCTTCCTCTCTCTCTGCCTGCCTCTCTGCCCATTTGTGATATCTGTCTGTCAAATCAATAAATAAAATCTTTAAAAAAAAAAGTGGTTTTGATCTCAATTGACCCACATGTCCCCTTTGTTTGCTTTGCAAATCTGGTTGAGGAGAGAGAGGGGTGTTGGGAAGAGAAGGACTTCAGGACAGTGGTTTCCAAATCTGGTCCTCAGAACACCCATGGACCATGGTGATGACATCACCAGTTGGTGACAAAAAAAGGAGAAAAACACAACCTGCAGAGTGAGCGCTTCCTGAAGCAAAATTATTCCATTTAAAGGACCATCTTTTAGAGGGAAATCAAGTTTGTGCTCTTTTTTTGGTATCAAATCATACTTTCTTTTAGGCCATGTTATTTTGCTGGGCCTCATCTTTAAAATGGAATAGGAGGGGCAGGGTGCTCGGCTTAGGTAACCTCCAAGGGCCTTTCCAACCTGATATCCCAAGATCTTCAGGCCCGGGGCTCATTGCTGGCTGCTTGGGACTGTGCCGCTCATAGCCTGGCCTGCTTCCCCCTAGACTCTCTACTTCTCCCCTCATCCCCTCCAGCCCTCCCTGCTCAGCACCATAATGTTTGCCCTCTCGGCTGAGCTGGTCTTCTGTGCTCCTTGCAGAGAAACGCCCCCTTCACAGTGCACTTTGGATTAATCGAAAACCCAGGGGATACAGCTTATAAAAGGCAAGTATAGGTTTGGAATAGCCTAATGTTTGTCCTGACATCATGAGTGGATTAGCCCAGCCTCCATAAAACCCCGGAAGGGCGGAGGGTCAGATACCAGGAGCAAACCTAAGAACAAACACCAAGACAGAGTCTGCATCGAAAGAGAAAGTTCTAGCAAAAGAATACCATCATGGACTCCTACAGCACCTGAGCCATCTTGTCCTGTCTCCTCATGTTACGGATGAGGAGATGAAAGCCCAGGGAAGGGAGAGAAGTCTATGGCTGGGAGTGGAATGTACATTTTTTCTCTAGCAATGCCTCAGCTGGGGGTAAGGTCTGCAGATGGAGAGGAAGTGAGGGAGACTTGGAAATTGAGTCCAGGAGAGGCCAGAAGTGCTAGATTAGGGATGACCCAGGCTCCCGTGAGCCCTTGTGTCCCTGCCCCCCAGCATGCCCTCTCTGCTCTGGCCCTCCAGCTCTCCTTTCCTTTGCCTGTTGCCCTCAGCTCAGCTCTCAGGATATATCTCAGTGGCCCTGATGGGCTTGAAGCAGGAGGAGGCTGGCAAGAGAGAGCACTGGTTAGAAAGTGAGGAGGGCTGATGGGTGCCCCCCAGAGTGCCCGGAAACTCCGCATGCCCTTTTGAGAAGCTCCAGAAAGAGGGGAGTTGAAGGGAAGCTGGCATTGCACTTAGAACAGACTCCTCTCCCCGCCACACATGTACTGTAGACCCCAGAAGGATCCAGGGATAAAGCAGGTGCCCAGCAGTTCCCGTGGAGTCCACAAACCCCAAACACTGGGGAGAACAACAGAACAGGAATCCCTCCGTGAACCTCCTGTCGCATTCAACCCTGAGGTGAATAATAAGTGTGAGATAAAGGCCACACTGGAAATCTCCATGATCCACATCCTGCCCATAACTCTAGCACCTGCTGCTGTTGTTAGAGGGTCATTTTTAAAGTGGTGATGTCAGGGGCCAGAGAGGAGCCAGCTCCAGAGTCCCCGAATCTACCTGGGAGACGCCACCAGCTTTAGGAAGGCTTCCAGCAAGGAGACCTTGGCCAGCCGGGGTGGCCTCACAAGGTCCTCAGCTGTGCCTGTCCTTGAGCACACAGGCCTTCTGCTGCTTGGGAAGCTGGGAGTTGGGGCAGCTGGCTGACCTGGAAATGGAGAGCCCAGGGAGCCCCAGGCTTGCCTGTTCCTCCGGGCCAGCCTCTGCCTGAGAGCAGAAGCAAGGCCAGGCTCCCCTCCAGGGAACCTCCTGCCTAATTCCCAGCCAGCTCTGCAGCTGATGCAAGGCCAGAGGTGGGTGAGCTCAGCTGGGCTCCGGTGCCGGGAGCTTCTGCGCCCCCTCTGCACTCCAGAAAATGTACCCATTCCTTCCCTTCTGCCTTGGCCCTCCTGGGTCTCTAGCTCCATTCCTTCTGGAAGCAGAGCAGGGCCCTCTAAGGGAAGGCTCTGGGAACAGGTGCTGCTGGGAGCTGTGGTAGCACTGGGCATTTCTGAGTCAGCCCAGCTGTCCTGCACCCGCAGCCTGTGAACAACGTGGGCACCCAGAGTTCTGCTTCCAGGGCACCTGTTCAGGGAGGGCCTGGGCACACGTTTGCTCTCAGGCTCTCTCCAGGCTGGCCCGATTCCTCTTCCAGGATGTCAGACCCTCTTGTCCCGTTTGAGGGTAGACTTACCTCTACCTGTTTTCACTCTGTCCATGTCCAGGCCTAAGGTAGGGATGCTAAGGCCCTCTTACCCTCCCGAGGCACCATCAGCTCAAGATGGGCATTCGTATGGCATTCGCTAAGAGCTCAGTGATAATGACATGAGGTGTAATATCATCATGTGGATGATGGGTGTCACATTTGATGTCCTCCAAGGGCCGATGCCATGATGTAGGGCAGCTCCGGCAGAGAGGTCAAGGAGCAGAATCAGGAGTCATGCCCATGGGCCTGTCCATCAGGCATGGCCCTGAGCAGGAAGCAGCCTCCCACAGACTTGCTTGCTACTGGGACCCCGCTGAGGCAGAAGAACTTTTCTTGAGGACCCTGGGGGCCAGGTGGAGGAGGCTGGCAGGACCAGTTGTGGATCTGGGGTAGAGCTGCGCTGGGAGCCAAGCCCGTCTGGAAAGGCCTAGAGACATTCTGGGAGCACAGAGACGGGAGGCAGGCAGGGTACTCGGAGCCCAGAAGCCACAGCTCCTATGTGTCACTTGCTCCCTCAGACAAAGGCTCATGGGTCACGACAACCTCAGGCCGCCACCAGCTGGGCTGGGGTCACCGCCTGGGGACGGAGCAGACTTCAGGACCGGCCTCTGCAGTTCTGGCTTGGGACCGGCAGTCATGGCCGCTGCTGGCCTCCCTCTCCAGGCCAGGGTTGAAGGAGGCCTTCCTCGTCATCTGCCCCATTCCATTCGGGCCTGCCCTTTGCCCTCGGCCATGCCTGGACCTCTCTGGGTGGCCACATGCATGTCTTCATGACCCTTGCCCACCCTCCCAGGGCTGCTTGCTGCTGATGCAACTTGGGAGCCCGGTGAGCTCAGGCTGGCCTGGCTTGCGGGCAGGTGAGCACACAATGCCCGGCGCTGGAGGGTACAGTCCGTGCTAGCGGCACCCGCCCTCCCTGACTCAGGCTCACCGGCCTGCAGGAGCCAGAGGCTAAGAGGAAGGCAGGGACGCCCATCTCATTAGAAGCACTCCGAGACAACACACCGGCTGCAGGGGCCACGCCAGGCCCGGCCTGCTGGACACTGCAAGCCCTTCGGTGGCCGCTCCTCACCCTTCACGGAGCACGCATGGTCAGAGAAGGGGCATCTGAGGGAGAACACACCGTGCACAGGCAGCTCCCGACTCTGTCCTGACCTCAAACCAATTCCTAAAACAGCTTTTCAGTTGGAATTACACTGGTTTTCGTATCAGATATTCCAATCACATGCTATTAAAGTAAAAAGGTGTAAGAGAGTCTACCACAGAGAGAGACCTCTTCCCTCCCATACCTTTCACTCTCCGCTGCCCTGTTCTCCGCCCCGGACAAAACCACTGTTATCGGTTTCTTGTGTATCTTTCCAGACAGGCTAGATTAGCCACGGGGTTTGTGATTATCAGAGCTGACATAGCAAGGTCACATCTTGCTTCTCTTTTCTGCTCGGGATGAGGAAGGGTAAACTCCCCTGCTTTGAACGCTCCCTGAGAACGGACAGGAAGTGACCAGAGATTAGCTTCCCCCAGCAGGCCCACGTTCCGGTTCTCTCCCCGTCACTGCCCTCCACCTGTTACTTCGCTAGATGCCCAAGGCAGGAGCGAAGGACAGATGGCTTTGGCCTCATTCCTTAGACAGGGAGGAGTTTAAAGAGCAACGAGGTCTCACACTTCACGCTGAGGCACCCCGGTGTCCCCACACCACCACCGCCTTCCCTGGTATCTTCCCCTCGTCTTCTAAACCACCTCGAGTTCTTCATTATCTATTTGCTACAACTCGACTCCAGACATTGCAAGAGCAGGGTCAAGGATTCCTCTTCTCTCGCCCCCTCCGAGCTGGACTCTGAGCTGGGCCCTGTACAGCCTCTCAGCAGTGGGAAACGGATGTCAGCGAGGTCCTGTGAGACCGGCACAGGGAGTGCTGTTTCTTCTGGGGGCCTCCAAGACCCTGAGGTTTGCTACCTGGACACACACACATGCCTGACCACCAAACTCACTGACCCACAGGCCTGTGCCTTGGGAGTTCTTTCCTTGTGTAGTTGGCCCAGTTAGTTAATGGCCCTGCTCAGGAGGCCAAGGCCATGGGTTTGCTCCTCAGGGGTGGAATCATCTTATGTGAAACATTCTGTTCCTTGCCCATGAACTATATAGATTGTTGCAAATGACAGCTGGGTGACAAAAAGAGATTTTCCCCTCTGTGAAAAGCAAAATGAGCAGTCATCTAGCTGAGGGGGTGACCTCTTTTGTAATCCCTTCCTCCTCCCAATTCCTCCCCACCCCCACCTCTGTGATCCTTGGGGTTTCTCTGGGGTGAGCCCCGCTTCACCATCCAGTTCCATCTGATATGTCCAGGCTTGCTTCAGTAAAGCCTGTCTGGGGTGCCTGGGTGGCTCAGTCGGTTATGTGTCTGCCTTCGGCTCAGGTCCTGATCCCAGGGTCCTGGGATCGAGCCCTGCATGAGACTCCCTGCTCTGTGGGAAGCCTGCTTCTCCCTTTCCCACTCCCCCTGCTTGTGTTCTTTCTCTTGCTGTGTCTCTCTCTGTCAAATAAATAAATAAAGTCTTAAAAAAAAAAAAAAAAGCCTGTCTCTCTGAAGGTTATAATGTGCCCAGGGTGATTAGGCTCTGAGAAAACAAGGTCATGACAGGGGACAGTGGCTTCAAAAAAGTATGAGCTGTGCCTGTTCAGCGATGCAGCAGGAACAAGAGGGAGGCTTTATTCATTTCAGAGAACACAAAGTATCTGTCAGGGCTGTCGTGTGAATTCAGACTACGTTCTGTGGTGGGAGTGAGGATGCTGGTGGGTGAGGGGGCCCAGGGGGGGAGGGCCTGTAGGGAAGCCTGTGACCAAGAGGGTGCTGACCTGAGAGGATCGGAGGCTGTGCTGCTGGAGGGACAGAACAGGTGGCAGTTGGGGACTGCAGTCAGAGAGCGGGACACCTGAGTATGGAGAAGGGTGAGAGAATGGCAAATCTAAGGAGGGGCAGGTCAGAGGTCACAGAGAAGGAAGCTGGAGGCTCCACCAGACACCAGAAAATCAAGGTACTCACCAAAGGACTCATCTGTTCCAAGAACTGGCCTCTCTACCTGCTTTTTTATTCTGCTCAGGCTGTCTCCATTCTGAAGGACTGGGCACCTCCTCTGCACCCAGGACCTCACCTCTCACCAGGCTCCCCAGAGACCAAAGCTCCGTTGTGGGATCTCGGGCCCCACCTGCTTCCCAAGGATTCCAGATGTGACATCCTCCCAAGCCTTGCTCCCCACCCCCACGCAGCCCCCACCACTGCCTTGTTCCCTCTGGATTTCCATCATAGGTGGCTGTGTGAGGTCAGGGTAAACTTAATTTGGAGTGTGGGATGACTATTGCATTCAGTTGGGTGGAATTGGTTTGTTGAACCATTGACCATTGAAAAGAGTGGCCTTTCTTTAACACAGCTGCAATAGGATTCCTCCAGATAAAGGACTACTGGCATCGCCCACATGGAGCCTGAACTTAGTCCTCAATAATACTAGCAACAACACAAGGGTTCATGGTTAGTGAACACAATCTCACCCAGTCTCTGGTTGGGCTTCCCAGAGGCTTCCCCGGGCTTCTGGGCTTCCACTCTTTTCTGGTTCTCTTTATTTCAGCGGCCCCTCCTTCTCCATATATTTTTCTGGTTCCTCTTCATCTTCTTGACATCTAACATTGGAGGGCCCCAGGACTAGGTCATTCTTTTTCCTCTGTCCTTGCTCACACTAGATGACCTCATCCAGAGTCACGAAATGGGTCCATCTCCCTATGCTGACAGCAACTATGTTTATATCTCTGGCCCTAGCCTGTCCCCTGAGCTCCAGGCTTGAGGACCCAACGGTCTACTTAATGCCTTGACCTAGACATCTAATAGCCATTGCCAACACACTATCCAAAATCAAACCTTTATTTTGTGCCCCAACCTGCTCCTTCCACAGCCTTCCTGAAGCAGAAACTCTGGCCGTTGATTTTTCTCTTTTTTGTAAGACAAGTGCCTGACTTTGGCTTGGATCATCAAGGTCTCACTTCCAAGAGGCATCCACTCCACATTACCAGCCACAGGACTAGACCAAGAGCCAGGCCACTCCCTGGACTGAGGCTCCTTTGTTTTTACAGAATTTGGTGAATTTTGATAATTGGTCATTTGGGCCCCTTGCCTTTTCTCTTCCTGTGCTTTAAATTCCCCCTCTTATGTTTTAAATTCTCCAACACAGAGTGAGTCTATGAAACCCTAGGCCTCCACCCTTCACCCCAGGCCTGCCTGTGTATTCTCTCTCTCTTTCTCTCTCTCTCTCTTTCCCTGTGACCTCACTCTGTGGCCCCAAGCATACTATGTAATTTCCAGGTCCTGAAGTAATAAACCTTTATTTTTTTAAAAAGTTTCCTGATGGTTATGGCTGAAGGGTGTGTTGCAATCATTGTGAGAACTACAGGGCCAGTCCCACCACGGCGTTGGTTACTGATAGGCTGAAGCAGCCACGTGATTCTTCCCACTCTCAGTAAACAGCTACATGGCACCTTCATCCTCCCAGGGCTCAGACCCAAACTGGTTCGAGGACTCTTCCCCGATGTGTTTTTATCACACTTCACAGTCAGTATATGAGCAAATCCCATTGGCTCTGCCTTCAAGATACATCCCTCATGCCCTCTTGCCACTATTCTTAGCCACCAAAGCCTTGACCTCCGCCTCCCAGGCTCACGTAACATCTGGCCCACTGCCCTCTCCCTGCCTTCATCTCCTGTCACTCCCCCTACTTGGCTCCTGCCATACCGGCCTTCCTTCTGGCTGTTCCTCAGATCCACAACCCACTCCTGCCCGGAAGCCTTGGCACTGCCATCCTTTTGGGTTGGAATTCTCTCGCCCAGGCCCTCACAGATCTGGCTCTCTCATTCCTTCTGATCTCCACTTCGATGTCACCTTCTCAGTGGGACTTCCGTGAACTATCCTATGTAAGATGGCAAAGCCTCCCACACTCCAGCCTCTACGCCCCTTTTTACATTCTCTTCAGAGCCTTTAATCGCAGTCTGGGATCTCATATATGCGTTTGTGTATACGTGTGCACATATAAACATCAGATTCTATATCTTTCTTGGATATTTATTATCTGCCTCACCCCTCTAGGAACTCCATGAGCGTGGAGACTGCATGTGAATTGTGCACAGCTAGACTGCAGCAACCAGAACCGTTTCTGGAACATAGTTCCATAGTCATTAAAGTTGTTGAATGAATCATCAGGCTTACAGAGGCTAAATTAGTTCCCCAAGGCCAAATAACTAGCACCTGTAGAAACTCAGAGGGTTAACAAACTTGCCCAGGGTCACAGTAAGAGGTGCAAAGCTGGGGTTCAAGCCCAGGTCCGAATTTACTACTATGCTTTCTACCTTCCCAGCCTCCCAACACTAACCACCTCGGTCTGCCCAACCAGCACCTTCCTGAACAGCAGTCTGCCCTTCAGCCTTTTTCTCATTGCAATCCATGCTCTAGAAAACATAATAGTTCATGATCTTTGTATAATCACAGCATAGCACATGGAGAAAATAGGAAAGTATTTTTTCAGAGTAGGAAGGACAAAATTACCAATTGCCCAGACACCAGAGGCCACCATGGTTACTATATGGCTCTTTCATTCCATTGTTTCCTGTGGCATTTGTGCATCACAGGGATCATCGTTATTATCTGGGCCACAAATCCTTGGTTCTAATCCCAGTGAAAGAGAAGCAAAGGCATATTATGGTTAGAGTAAGACGAGCAGGCTTTGACTAGAGGACACAAGGACCTGAGGTCTCCCCAGTCAGGGGCAGACAAGCAGGAATGGACAAGAAGGATCTGAGGGCAGGGAGGTGGGGGATGAGGGGGATGGCTGTCTCAAGGGGAACACTGGGGAAAGAGAGAGACGTGGCCAAGTGGGAGGAAGGCACTGAGAGCTGAGAACAGTAGCCGAGGCTGCGGACTTGGAACTCCACAAAGGAAGCCTCCAGAGATCCCTTCGTGTGAGGGGGTGGGGGTGGGGTGGGGATACGAGAGGTGGGGAGACATTGTGAGATAAACCGTTCTTACCAGGGATAATTCACACAGAGGAAACTGAACTGAAAGTGAAGGTCGTTAGAAGGGGAGGAATTAGAGATCACTCCCAAAGTGAGCGGCTGATTGCCTGGGTGAAGAGGGGCAGCTTTATCAAGACTCAGGAAGAGGGAATGGGGCCTGGTGGGACTCAGTCCTGGGTGTGGGGGAAGGGCGGGGAGCAGTTCTACAAGCTGCAATGGCGTAAACACAGACGTTCTCCTGAGAAGAGGAGATGGGTGAGGAAACAAAGGAACCAAACCCAAGCCCACTTGCCTTGTCTAAAAGACCCAAACCCAAGCCCACTTGCCTTGTCTAAAAGACCCACCACACCCAGGCCTACTGGCCTCCTCCGGCCTTCCCTCTGCTTCTGCTCAGGAAGTTCCTTCACTGCCGATAGACCAGCGTCTTCTCCACTTAGCTTGCCTCCGTGTGCTGGATTGTAGGCCTCCCTGGCGGGCTCCCCAAACACACCTCAGCTCCCAGGCCTTCTTGCTATGTGTTCCTGGAGCTCCACAAATGCCCCTTGACTTGACTTTCCTTTCTCTTTTCTCCCCATCCAGTTCCTGGCTCCGTCAGCTTCCTCCGCACGGAAGGCCCGTGGGGGGAGCTCAACTCTAAGAGCTGTAGGTAACCTGGCCTTTGTGTCCGCCATGACTAACTGGAGCCAACTTGATTCTGTCATACTGCTTTCTAATATAGATTCCTCCAGCAACTCCCCAGACCAGCGTTAATGGGCCCGTGAATCCCCCAGGGTCCTGGTTCAGATGCAGATGCCTGGGGTGAGCCCAACATCCTGTTTCTAACAATTCCCAGGTGCTGTTGATGGACTACACCTGGAGTAACGAGGACCTGGGTGAGTTTAGGGAGTCACTGTGTTCTCATCTGCCAAGTAGGGCTCTGACCACTTCACTGGGTTACCGTGGGCTCAAAAGAGTTTGCGTTTGTGAAAATAAAATAAAAACAAAGTCACCGAATAAATGTCAGTTGTCCCCACCTATCTCAGGTGTCTGCCCCATCTATCTGCCAGGATAAATGTGATAAAATACACAAAAGGCCTCAGCAGGTGTACAACAGAGGCTAGTAGCTCCCCCTCCAGAGGCTGCAAGGTTGTATTCATAATGGTCTCCTCCCAGGTAGGGATATATTTCTCAAAGTCAAGGCAATGAAGGAGTCATACTGGGCTGGGGTGCAGTAGGATGGTGGAAAAGAAGGAGTGTGTTAAGGGTACACAGTTCCATGAGGCCTGGCCACACAACACAGCTAGAAAAACACAGGCCTGGGCTTTCCAAAGAGATCCCACTGCCACCCCACAAAGCAAAATTCTGTCCCTAGAAGCCAGTCACAGTGCCTTTGCACTGTCATGTGAGCCCAAACCAGCTCAGCTCTCAGGTCCACTCCAGCTCATGACTTCCATGCCTGTCTGACCCCTCTTAGCCTGGGAATCTGACACTGACCTTGACTACGTCTCCTCCTCTCACCCATCACTCCATTGCTCCCGTTACATACCACTCTGGCGGTTAGTGACAGATTTCCATGCTGACACCGGCCTGCCCCAGGCAGGGTCCCATTTGGCCTGATCTGCCTGACAGGTTAGACGCCCACAGCAACCTCACAGCTGTCTACAATGAGATAAGTGTGAAAGCTATTGCCAGCAGTGGGGCACTGTACGTGTTGACTAACTGGGTCCCCATGCCAAGGCAGAGGTAGGAGTTGAAAATCATTCTAGGTTTAAGTCTTGGCGGTAGAATGAGGAGGTCAGTTTGGAGCATTGAGCTTTGTGGCCCACTTTGGTCAGGCAGCAAAGTGGACCTTTCTCTCAGGCAGGTGGGAGTGTGGGACCGGAGTGACCATAGAGGTCAGGCGGAAGTAAGGGCTTGGAGACACCCACGTGGATGCAGTTGCTGAATCTGCGTAAAGGTAGAAGACTGAGATCAGACACTGGAGAACATTGCCGTAAAGCCAAAATCAATTCCCAGGGCAGGGTGGTTCTGACCAGGCCTCTCAAGCCGACTGTGGTTTCTCTCAGGTCCCAGATGGCTTCCTTCCAGTCCTGTGGGTGTGGGTACTGGGCGGCTAGCTAACAGGAGGGCCATCAGGCTCCGGTCTCACTGTCACAACAGGTCTCAAACTTAGATTCGTGATGTTATTTCCAAATAGGATTATACTTACACCGACAGAGAGGCCCTGACAGAAATGAAAAAACAAACAAAACAGCATGTGGCTTAATGACTGGCCTTCCTGCCTGTGATGCACAATGGACTCCTTTTTCTTTAAAATTCTGTGAAAAAAGTACAATTATATTTTATTCTATCCTTTACGTTAAAGTAGAAATTACAGGTAGACATTTAAACTAGACCACGGTGTTGTAATCCTAGCCTGGTTTTCTTCATTGTTTCAGAAAGGAGCACCCCAGATCAGGAGGGGGCAGGACTGTCTTTGCTTCTGCTTCTAACCCAAATTGCCAAGAAATTAAGCTCCTGTGGTCTTCAGGGATTTCACGGTCTAGCCCAAGTTACCGGCTACTGTCCCCAGTGACCTCGGAAGTCAGTCTGTCTTCGAGTCTGGATTCACCTGGACTCAAAATATTTTAACTCCAGTTTTCACCTCAAGCTTAAATTAACCTTTACAAAAAAAAAAAAAAAAAGGCTCTGTTACTCAAAAAAGTTTGTTTTTGTTTTTGTTTTTGTTTTTTTGCTGCTGTTAAATTTCTGACTCTGTGCTTACGTTCTGTCCTTCAACACTTTCATACTTCTGATACTCAGTAAGGAAAGTATATTTGATCTCATTGTGGACACATTTAGCAGACATGGAACCACCATGTCTGATATGTTTGTTCATTTGAGGCAACTTGATAGGAAGGTGAGGTCTCACAGCATGACCTCCTCGATGTCAGCCCAGGAAAGCCCCACACATGTTTTGGTGCTTTCCTAACCTTCTCGGTATAAAGGGAAACAATTCTATTACCAGGAGCTTGGGACAGCCTGGTTTTGTCAGACAGCAAAGTGGACCTTTCTCTCAGGCAGGTGGGACCGTGGGACCGTGAATTGATTTTGGCTTTAGGCTGTGTCGTAGGACAGCCTGCGATGGTACGTCAGATGCTGGGTCTTCTAAAATGCCTCTAGACACTGTCCCCAGAAAATTTAAAAAAAATTTTAGTTGTGGTAAAATACCTGTAACATAGAATTTACCATCTTAGCCATTTTTAAGTATAGGGTCAAGTAATGTTTAGTATATCTACATTGTTGTGGAACCAATTTCTAGAATTATTTTCATCTTGCAGAACTGAAATTCTGTATCCAGTAAATAATATCTCCTTGTTCTCCCCTCCCCGCCCATCCCCTGCAACCACCATTCTATTCTGTCTCTGAACTTGCTAGTCTAGGGATCTCATGTAATTGGAATCATACGTTATCTTTTTGTGACTGATTCATTTCACTTAGCATAATGTCTTCAAGTTTCATCCATGTTGTAGCATGTGTCAAAATAGTTTCTCCTTTTAAAGGCTGAACAGTATTTCTTTGCATGCATGTATATACCTTATTTTTTTTTTAATCCCTCTATCTATAGATAGACACCGGGTGGCTTCCTCCTTTGGGCTCCTGTAAATAATGCTGCTATGAACATGGTTGTATAAATACCTCTTCAAGACTCTGCTTTTGGGGCGCCTGGGTGGCTAAGTCAGTTAAGCGTCTGCCTTCAACTCAGGTCAGGATCCCAGGGTGTTGGGATCAAGGCCCGTATCAGGTTCCCTGCTCAGCGGGGAGTCTGCTTCTCTCTCTCCCTCTGCTCCTCCCCCTGCTTGTGATCTCTTTCTTTCTCTCTCAAATAAGTAAATTAAATCTTTAAAAAAATAAATAAAATAAATACATCTTTCCTGTTATAAAATTAATTTGGGTTCTTGTAGAAAACTTGGGAAAGTATAAGCCAAATAAAAATCATCCCTCATCCGCGGTGTGCTGATAAAACCACTTGATTTATAGTATTAGGTGACTTCTGTGACATCAATACTCCCACCATGGTCAGTTTCAGCTGGCTTCCAGCTACCCATGAGACCTCACTAAATGCAGGGTAGGGAAGAGATGTTCACAGCTGGCTCTCACACCCCTGACCCTAACTCACCAGCTGGTCAGAGCCATAGCTCGTGCAGGTGGCAGTCACACAGTCAGCCATGCAATGTCTCAATGGCCGTGTCCTCCCCCTTCTGTTTCAGCCACTACCATGATGGGATGGGATGGGATGGGATGACCTAGTGGCTTAGTGCTGGCCAATGAGATTGAGGATAAGTCTTTTCAGGGGAATTCGAGAAAAAAAAAAATGTTCCTCTCTGATAAATTTAAAGAAGCATGCTAATAAGGCCCTTCTCTGCTTCCTTGCTGTTCTTTCATTTCCTGGCTTTGGATGTGATCTTGTGAGTAAATCCTGCTCCAAGCTGATGCAGCCATCTTGTGACTATGAGGCCAGACAGAGAGTTTTAGAGATGACAACTCAGCATCTGGACTTTGTGCAACTGCTGAACTAAACACTGGAGATGCCTATTTTCAGATTTTTTAAGTAAATAAAGATTTTTTTTTTTTGATGATTTAAGCCAGGGATCAGCATGTCTTTTCTGTAAAGAACCAGATAGTAAATATTTTCAACTTTGCAGGTTACATAATGTCTGTCACAACTATTTCACTCTACTGTTGTCACGTGGAAACAGCGTACACAACACATGAAGGAAAGAGTATGGCTATGTTTCAGTCAAACTTTATTATGTATACTGAAACTTGAATTTCATATAACTTTAATATGTCACAAGATCTCATTCTTCTTCTTCTTTTTTTTCTTAAAGGGAGAGAGAGAAGAGTGTGTGCAAGCAGGGGCGGTGTGGGGGAGCGGGGGCAGAGGGAGAGGGAAAGAGAGAATCTTAAGCAGGCTCGAGCCCAGCACAGAGCCTATTGTGGGGCTTGATCTCACAACCCTGAACTCATGACCTGAGCTGAAATCAAGAGTTGGATGCTTAACCAATTAAGCCACCCGGGAGTCCCCTCATTTTTCTTTCAATTTTTGTTCAATCACATAAAAATGTAAAAACCATTCTTGGTTCATGGGCTCTACAAAAACAGGGGACAGGCCAGATTTGGCTTGCTGGCCCATTTGCTCATTCCACGGTCAAGCCCCCACTAGGTTAGGTCTTCTGTTACCACAACAGAAAGCAGGGCTAGTCCTAGTTTACAAAGGACTGTCCTCAAACACACATATACTGAATCTCATCCACGTTCACTCCCAGGAGCGTGAGAGGCAGCACATAACCACCTCTTTGTTGAATTTCCTCAACATTAATCAACATTTTCCAGAAAATATACTGAACACATTAAGACCAGGAAAACACAATCTGGGGTATAAATTGAGGCTTGGATATGCAAGAGTGTGCCCGGCAGCTAATTTCCCTGAGTGACTGAGCAGACTTCTGGGAAAGCGCTCAATCCAAAGGCAGGACCAGCTTGGGCCAGGCAAGAGCTGTTGGAGGAGAGTCATGTCCATTGGAGGAGAGAGGCACCATGTGTCAGGTTAGAAATGAAAAAATAGAAAAACGCTTTTCTTTTTCAAGTTGGTGTGGCCATAGTGGCTTTAGGATTCCTCTGACAAATGTAACACAGTAGGGATGAACAGGTCTTGCCCCATTTTGTAACAGAACCATGTGCCATGTTGGCATCACAAAATGCCAGTATCTCCTGGAAACGAGTGGTGCCCAGAAGATATCTGGTGGGAGACTTGGGGCAGCCCTAATGCCAGAGAAGGACCCATGTATTCCTAAGTCCTTGTGAACCACCCCTGAAAGACTTCCAGAAATTCTTTTCTTTTTTTTTTTTTTTTTTAAGATTTTACTTATTTATTTGTCAGAGAGAGAGAGAGAGCGAGAGCACGTTCACACAAGCAGGGAGAGTGGCAGGCAGAGACAGAGGGAGAAGCAAGCTCCTCACTGAGCAAGGAGCAGACTACTTAACTGACTGAGCCACCCAGGCATCCCTCCCAGAAATTCTTGATGAGCACTTGGCAGGACAACCTTCTTCCTCAAAGCAGTGCTTCTCCCATGGCTTTCCCATTCAGCGCCCTCTCGGAGACTTCCCCATTGTCCCTCTGCCTGCTCCAGCTGCTGTGTGTAGACTGTCTTCTCCCTTATCTAATCCAGTAGTAACCAAGACTCAGAAGTTTCCTGTGGATAGCAGCTCCTACCTACCCCAGCAGCTGTGATGGCTCCTTCTTCCTCCTGTCCCCTCCATTTCGTTTCTACCCTCATTATGATGACCAACAGCTTGGGGAGAATAAGAAGAGCTTCAGATTTCAATCTCCTATTTCCTGGCTGTAGTAGATCCCGAAGAGCTACCCCTCCAGGGTCCCTTTCCTAGGGACTGCCCTTCCCCAACTCCATGACCATGGGAGCTGCCTTGTTAGTAAAATATGACTCTTACCCCCACCACACTATTGGTCCCTCCCACACCAGCCACAGCCTCTACCCTCCTTGCCAAAGTTAATGGGCTTAGAAGGGACACGTGATTCAAACTGGACAAATGCTCACTTCCTAGGGACTGGGAGAGGCAAGTGTATTTCCCTGCATAAAATTTTAAACAACGAAAGTCAGCAGAAATCAGTATTTCCCTCCTTAAATACATTAAAACAATAGTGGAGGAATTTGTGAAAAGGAATAATTGAACAAGAACAAAGAGAATGTGGGAGGAGACAGAGCAACAAAATGCTGTAAGCTGGGAAGTTAGATGGCTGCGTGAAAACTGAGTTAGAAGACCTGAGAAAGCGGAATCCTAAACCAAAAAACCAAAAAACAGTACACTCTCCCTAATACACGGAACCCCCAGGAGATAGGCGGCAGCAGGTACCACTTACTTGGAGTAAGGGTAGAGCTGAGCATAAAAACAGGAAGACTGATTAAGTATTGATTTAAGAAGCAATTAGACACCTAACCTCTCCTCCAGTGCCCTTGGTGAGTGGCCGTTCCCCCTCTACCCCAGTAGGAGACACTAGACTCTTCCACTAGGAAAGGATAAAAACAGGTTTTCTGGAGTGGAAGACATCAGTCACAGTTGAGGGCATAGGTGGCATACTGGAAACAGGGGGCTTAAGCAGAGACATCCTACATACTAAACAAGGAGACCACCACCCTCTTTCCCCATTCCACAATTAGAACACTGACAGACTTATTCCCTCTGAGCATGAGACGGGCAGAAACTTTTCTGGGAAGTCTGAATAAACCCAAGGAAAAAAACCTAGAGATCCTGACATCAGAGGTTTCCCAATGAACTGGCCCAGACTGATTACTCTGCACTTAAGTCCCCACGTGGCAAGCCCCACATGTATATATGGAGTTTCTAAGGAACTTTTCTGTGCCCCACTCTTAAATATGTGTGCATCTAAGACACCCCCAGGGTGATGGTCTAGTGAGACCCCATGACCACCCTACACAGCAGTCCTAAAGAGCGGTCCACAGAAGACAAGATCAGGTCAAAGGCACTGGAGAGATTTCTTCAAGATGATGAAACTGATGGAACATTCCTTGCTTGAACATGAGAGATTTATACCACTCTGGGGGGAGGGAGGAGACTGAGATTGGATTAACAAGAAGTATGTAGAAAACCAGGCAAATGAAAAAACAAGACATTACTCTAGGGAAGATAGAATTGCGAAGGAAAGGGAACATAATTTGCTGGGATGATGTAGGGCTTGGTATGGGTGTGTGAGGGGATGAAAGGGTGTGGTCTGCGGGAAGTCAGTCTTCACTGTCCGTCATAAGATGTCTATACCGAGGATCTGAGATTCTTCCATGGATGCCATGCTCTCTCTTTTGCTTAAACTTGTCAGAGTTGTTTTTTATTGCTTGAGTCTGAAAGAATCGCAGCTAAAACATTAGTCACAGGATCTTTGCTTGTCACTTCTATCCCTAGGCCGTCCATAGAGCAAGGTCCTATTCTTCAATTCTGTGCACCTTTCAGCAGTCAACCTCTTCATCTCCTCTCCTCCTACTCAGCCTTTCTGCCAGCTCTCTGCCACATCCACTTGCCAAAACGAAACTTCCTTTGGGGGTGTATGCCCTGGCGCACATTGTGTCACAGAGAAAGATGTTGACAAACCCTGCCTGGAAGACAGCCTTCTGAGGCAATCCGTGGGGGAAGTGCCAGGAGGACAATAGAGCTGACTTTCCAGTATGTGGGTGTGATTCCGCTGCTCCCCAATCCTGGACTTTCAGCTTTGATCGTCGACACGTTATTTTTTTTTTAATATTTTATTTATTTATTTGACAGAGAGAAAACAAGAGAGCACAAGCAGGGGAAGGGGCAGAGGGAGAAGCAGGCTCCCCTCTGAGCAGGGACCCCCCCCCCACAATGTGGGGCTCAACCCCAGGACTCTATGATCATGACCTGCGCTAAAGACAGATGCTTAACTGACTGAGCTACCCAGGCACTCCGACTGTCTATATTTTAAATTGAAAGTTGACTTATTTACAATTTTTACCCCATCTGTATTTTAGAAGAATTTGAATCAACTTTACAAAATTAATAAAATATAGGCAAAGACAATTAAAAAATAAAGACAGACACAAGGAAAGTGTGATGATACATTGATAGAATGAAGTGCTAAGTCTTATTCCAAGTTCATTGGTAGGTAAGACAAAATAAAAGTTACATAATTGGGGAGTTACTCCATATTCAAAAAAACATTTATTGGCTACTGAAACAGTGAGGCTTATGTATGGCTACGTATCAGAGGGAAAAAGCAAATAACGGCATGTTTTTTTTTTTTAAGAAGGTAAAAGAAGCCTGGAAGTAGGGAAACTGGGGTTAGTAGGGAGCCTTTCTGGTCATCAGGAAACCAAGATCCCTTACCATTCAGTAGTGCTCTTCAAGTCACAGCTGTCACCACTGCGTTTGAGGAAGAAGGAAAGATGAACAGTAAGAAAGCTATTTTCCTTTCTGTTTATTTATTTATTTTTAAAGATTTTACTGATTTGTGAGAAAGAGAGGGAGAGAGAGAGCACAAGCCAGGTGGGGGGTGGCGGCAGGCAGAGGGAGAAGCAGGCTCTCCGCTGAGCAGGGAGCCCAGTGCAGGACTTGATCTGAGGACCCTGGAATTATAACCTGAGCAGAAGGCAGACATTTAACCGACTGAGCCATCCAGGCATCCCTATTTCCCTTCTATTTTAAGGACACTTCCAGAAAGTCCCACCTAATATTTCCACTAACATTTTAATGTACTGAACTTAATCACGTGGGCACACCTGGCCACAAAGGAATCTAGGCAACGTCTTTCAGCCGGTGGCTTGCTGCCCCAAATGCGCTCACTACAGAATGTTGACGTAGGCAACAAGCAGCTTCTCCTATAAATACTGACTGTGGCAGGTGATTCTGGGCTCAAGAAATACAAAGATGAAGACAACACAGTCCTCGCCCTTTAGGAATTCACACGTTTTAGGAAAATGCTAATAATCAACGGAATAAAAAAATTTTTTTTTTTTTAAGATGTGAACAAAGAATTCTGGGAGAGTGAGGGAGTGATGAGCTGTCTAGAAAGACAGGGAAAGATTCATAGAGGAGGTGACCGCAGAGGTGGGCCTTCAACAGAAATTTAGACAGGAGAAAGCGTTCTAGGTGCAGGAAAGAGCATGCACAAAGGAAGGCATTAGAACAGGTGGCTTCTTGGCCCAGGGCAGGGGAGGGGATTTTGACTCATTCTGTATTCTTTAAAATAGGGTCATCAGAGCCCTGGGGGAAGAGAAGGCCAAAATAAGGTGAAAGGGGCCAAAACCTCCACTGAAAGGATTCTAGAGGGAATGGGAAGCCCTGAAGGTTTATGAGCGGGGGTATGGTGGGGCCAGATCTTTATGTTCAAAAGAGAACCAGTGAATGTGAGAATTAATGAGCTAAAACAGGAGGACATGGGAAGCAAGGCGATCAGCTAAGGGGCAAGCTAATTGTTTAAGTGATATGCCCTAAGGACCTGAATAAGGCCTGGTAGCCCAGAGGTTCGGAGAGGGAAGGGTGAGAAGCAAAAGTTGGCTTATCGCAGGTTATAGGGAGAGTGAGGAAGAGGCAGAGACCATCAGAAGACTCTGCTGCGTCTAGTAGATCCGTGAGCGGCTTCCGATTCCCAGCCTCTCCTACGCCTGCATTAAACAAGGTGCCTGGCGCTGCTCTCCTCACAGGATCAGTGCACACCAGCCAGCTGTGCTTCCGGTCCTCAGGGAACTCCTGTCTGGGAGGGCGGGGTACCGATGAACTGAGCAATTCAAACACACTGTGGTGCCAAGCACAAGCATGTCCGTGTGGAGCTGGCTTCTGAAGAGCAGTGTGGGGGAAATGGGAGATGAAGGACAAGGCAGTCATGGGAATTAGGGCTAGATCTGTCCACTGGGGTGTAACCACATGGACGCTTTAAATGGCCCAAAGCCCCGCCCCCACAGGCCAGTCTCTAAGGCATGCGTTAGGATCTAAGTCTTCAGTTAGTGAGTGCACTTCTCCAGGCACCTGAGAAGAAAGCTCAGAGTTCATCTCTCCTAGAATAACACCCCATGGGAAGGCCTGAACTTTCTTTTCTGAAGTGCAGGTGGGGGTGCGTAACTATCTAGGACCTTCTGGAAGGCACTGGGACAATATACATTCCTGTGAAATACACATTCCCCTGACCCAGAGATTCTGCTAGGAATCTATCTCAGAGAAATAATTAAGGATGTAAGCAAACTTTATATTAGCAAAAAAATGGAAATGACCTTACTGTCTAACAACTGAGAATTTGCCAAGTAGAATCATCTGATAGAATCCTATTTGGCTATTAACACCCACTGTGGTTTGTTTTTTTGTTTTTTGGGGTTTTTTTGAAATTTTATCCTTAAGTAATTGCTATACCCAATGTGGGAATTGAACTCACAACCCTGAGATCAAGAGTTGAATTGCATGCTCTACTGACTGAGCCACCCAGGTGCCCCTTATTTCACTTTTCAAATTAACTCCACTCAGGTAATGCATCTACTGTAATATATTTAATTATAATCTGCAATGTGTATTATATTTTCAGGGTCTGAATTATTAGTGTGTTTTTACTATAGTCATTATATTTCTAATATGACTGGAGTATATTTTAGTATATGGGTTAAATCATTATACTTAAATGATTATACTTTTTTTTTAAGATTTTATCTATGTATGGGGGGGTGGAGAGCACAACCAGGGGCAGGGGTAGAGGGAGAGGGAGAAGCAGACTCCCTTGCTGAGCAAGGAACCTGACTTGGGACTTGATCCCAGGACCCTGAGATCAGGACCCAAACCCATAGCAGATGCTCAACTGACTGAGCTATTCACGTGCCCCAAATCATTATACTTTTAAGGTGAAAAACAGATTAATGAAGTACATTACAAATACATTTGTGAAATTGTGATGCCTTGGACTAGCAATAGACAAATACCCAGGAAATCTAACAATCCAGAATTTCTAATTATTTGGCATGTTCCAAGTCAGATCTGTGCTTGGTTATTGAACTTTTACTGTATTATCAAAATTTGAAGCGTGCCAAAAATTGTCAAGAAGCAAAGTAAAAAGCAAAAATAAATTTAGTCCCAGTTCATCACTCAGAGACAATTAATTGTTGACATGGAACATGACCATTGTTCCAGATGTTTCTATCTGCAAATACACAGATAGGAATGAGAATAAAAGAAAGTGTATGTTTGCATCTGTGTAGGGGAAAAAAAAAAGAAACAGTTTTACAGAGAATGGAAATACCCACAATAGCATTATACCGCCCCCCCAAATGGGATCATATTTTTCTTTCCAACAAAGGCATGACATTTATCAGGAGAAAAAACTTGAAGGAATTCATGAACTTCAGAAAATATTTCTTGACATCAAGAAATACAGGTTCCTAAAAATTGCCTGTTAAATTAAGAAAAATGATGACATTAAGATTTTTGAGTCATTTTTAAAAGCATGTTTCACCTTTAGGCAATGTCAGTTGACTTCCAGCCAACAAACGTGAGGACATTAACACACTTGTACTTTTCCCCATTTCCTCTTCCCTTGCCTCCCCCAGATTTTTTTGGTTGTATCATTTTCACATAGGAAAGGTTAATAATATTTAAATTCCATTCTTTTACCACAATTGCCACAGTTGTCTGGTTGGCTCTGTGTCTAAATGGAATTGATGCTCATTAGTGTTCTTTTTCCATGACTTCTCCATTCCTACATTTGGAGTCATCCCTTTATTGGTGGGGTTTTGTCGTCAAGTAGTCTGTTTTCCTACAGGTCTCATAGATTCTTGCATGCTTCAAATGGTCTGCATCATTATACTTAAAGGGCACACTGATTAAAAATTTTGGGGTTATCTCTTTTCCCCAGATCTTTCCAGATATTGCTCCTTTGTCTTCTGGCATTGAGTGTTGCTTTGGGGGAAGCCAAAGGCTAACTAACTTTTATTCCTTGTGTATGACTTGCTTCTTCTCCCTGGATATATTTAAGATTCTTTCCTTCACTCTAAAATTCAGCAACTTTACCAATATATACTGTAATCAGTGTATCGCTTAGGGTAGAAATTCAGACACAAACGCAAAATAACAGTGGCTTTAGAAGAGAGAAATGTGTTTCTCACTTAATGATATAAACTGATACAGTAGCAATTCTCTAATGAAATGGTCAGGGGTTCAGGCTCTTTCGATTTTGTTGCTTTACCATCCCTAGGGTATTGTCCTTGCCCAAGGACCAAGATACATACTCTAGCCAATAGGAAGAAGGAAAGAGAAAGAGATCAAATTCCTTCCCTTTAAGGATGTATCCAGAAGTTGCATACAGTAATCTTTTGCTCACATCCCATTGGACGAAACTTGGTCATATGACCCTACCTAACTGCAGGAATACTGGAAATACAGTCTTCATTCTGGGTGACTATATATGCAGGTAAAAACATTCCACTGTAATGGAAAAAGGGAGAATGAACACTGGGAAAAAACTAGAAAATTTTGCTATGATCAATCTGTATCAGTTCTTTCCTGGGGTATGGTCTGTCTTTTCAATATGTAGCTTCAAATCTTTATTTCAGGAAAGCTTCTAGAACATCTGTGACTATTTTTTTCCTGTTCCATTTTCTGCTTTAGGAACGCCAACTATCCAGCTTTTGTACTCTGTATATCTTTCTTATTTTAACCTTTGTATCTGTGTTTGTACCCTTTGTACATGTCTTCCACATTAATCATCCTTCCTCTAAATATTTTTACAATGCTTTTTTCCATTTCACTTTCATTTGTGTTATCAACTGTATTCATTCAGAAAACTTTTTCAGTTGTATTTATTCCAGTTCTTATTGTTTCTGCTGGTGTGTGTATCTCTGTGATATTACTATCTTTTTCTCCCTTTCTTTCTGAAGTAGGCCAGCCTACTTTTCATCCTCTTCTGTGGCCTTGGAATCTCTTCTTTGCACTCTTGTTATCTTTTCTTTGAGCTCTCTTGTCAAAGAGAGATTGTTTCATCTCACATTCTTTAAGATCATGGAGAATTATTTGTTGGACTCTGTTTCCTGAAGTAATCCCTTTTCTGATGTATGTTTTTCATCTGCTTTTTGCTTATGGCTCTCTTTTCTTTATTTCGGGAGATGAAGGCCATTTATGCTTTAGGAGCAGAGTGAGAGAAAGGGGCTGGAGTTTCGACCATTCAGGAGACAGGCTTCCTCTGCTCTTCTTTCTTCTTCTTTTTTTTTCTTTTGCCCCATGGCTAACATTTTGGTATGTATACTTCCAGAGAGATGTGTACATAATTTTCCCTTACAAAATAAGATGACAATCTATGTTCTCTTTTGCAATTGGTTTTCTTCATGTCATATATGTTTTTATGTCAGGAGATATGTTTCTCCCACATTATTTAAGCAGTTCTATCACATTCCTTTGGCATGATATAGCATATTTTTTTAAATCCAGTCTCTTGGCAGGCATTTCCATTGTTTCCAGTAATTTACTATTGTAACCAAACTGATGCATGATTTAAAATCTCTTATTTTGACTCTGGATTTAAAGCTAAATCATGGAGGATTTCACAGGTTTTCACTTTACCCTTCCTTTTTTTTTTTTTTATGGAGATACAATTCAACTACCATTAAAGCCACCTTTTCAAAGTGTACAGCTCACTGGTCTTTAGTATATTCAGAGTTGTATAACCGTCACTACTGTTTCCACATTTTCGTCACCTCAAAAAGAAACACCCTATCCATTAGCAGTCACCCTCATTCCTCTCTCCTAGCTCCTGGCATCCTCTAATGTACTTTCTGTCTCTGGATTTGCCTATCGAGGACACTTCATATAAACATAATTATAAAATAAGTTCTCCTTTGTGATTGGCTACTTTCACTTAGCATAATGCTTTTAAGGTTGGCTCATGTTGTAGCATGTATCAGTACTTTAGTCCTTTTTGTGGGCAAATAATATTTCATTATATGAATACACCACATTTTGTCAGTTGATGGACATTTGGGTTGTTTACACCTTTTGATTATGAGAAAGCTATGAACATTTGTGTATAAGTTTTTGTGGACCTATATTTTTAATTCTTTTTAAAAAGATTTTATTTATGTATTCGACAGAGATCACAAGCAGGCAGAGAGACAGGCAGAGAGAAAGAGGGGGAAGCAGACTACCCGCTGAGCAGAGAGCCCAATGTGGGGCTCAATCCCAGGACCCTGAGATCATGGCCTGAGCCAAAGGCAGAGGCTTAACCCACTGAGCCACCCAGGCACCCCCTATATTTTCAATTCCTGTAGGTGTATACCCACTAGTGGAATTGCTGGGTCATATGAGAGGGTATACTCTTGATCCCCATGTTTCTAATTCCACAAGACATCGCCAGTCCCTTTACAATGTGTGTCCCCGAGTAAAGAGCCTTTCAGATTTAGTTCCTACAGACACTGAATGTACAGTTTCCTGCTTGCATTGGTGGTCACCTTGATTTAAGGGGTGGAGGAAAAGGCCTGTTTTCTCCCAATGCGTCACCCCCACTTTACACAGTATCTCATGCCTTCTTGGGATCTGCAGACACTTTAAGCTGTATCTTCCTCTACTTTGCTAATTTAGTTGCCTCTCACTTCTTCAGGGGCGAGGCCCTTTTATATTTCTTCATTGTCATTTTGTTAGGGTTTCGGGGAGGAAAGGCTATGCCTACCAGCTTGTTTAACTGGAAGTTGTATTAATTATGCATAAGTTTTTCTGATTATTGCTTATCTATGAAAGATACCAGCTTTTTTTTTTAGATTTTATTTATTTATTTGACAGAGAGAGATCACAAGTAGGCAGAAGCAGGCAGAGAGAGAAGTTAAAGTAGGCTCCCTGCTGAGCAAAGAGCCTGATGCAGGGCTTGATCCCAGGACTGTGAGATCACGACCTGATCTGAAGGCAGAGGCTTAACCCACTGAGCCACCCAGGTGCCCCAAGAGACCAACTTTGTTAAAAATCAGTTTCGAGAAAGATGAGGCCAGTGATCTGGACAGACCACAGTTTGAAATTGTTGATTTTCCTTGAACGTTGTCACCAAATCTGTTTTTGCCTTTGTCTGGGGCCATATTCTTCCAGTTTTCAGGATGTAGGAAGTCAGTGTGGTAACACTCCCTAAGACAGGCTCTGTCTTAATCTGTTTGGGCTGCTTTCAGAAAACACCACTTACTGGGTGCTTAAAAAGCAACATTGATTTCCACACAGTTCTGGAGGCTGGGAAGTCCAAGATCAAGATGCCAGCAGATATGGTGTCTGGGAAGACTCCACATGGTTCGTAGATGGACATCTTTGTGATGTATCCATATGTGGTATAAAAGGTGAGAGAGTTCTCTGGGATCTCTTTTAAAAGGGCACTAATCCCGTTTAGGAGGGCTTCATCTTCACCATCTGATTACCTCCCAAAGGCTCCACCCCCAAATATCCTCAATTTCAGGATTAGGTTTCAACATAGGAATTTTGAGGGAACACAAACCTTCAGTGTATACCAGGCTTTCTGATAATTACTGTGCCCTCTTTCCTCCTCCTTTGTCTCTCCTCACTCCCAGCAGATTCCCTCAGGTAGGGGGCTGGGACATAGATACTGAATATGTTACTTACACCTGACTTCTCCATGATTTGAACCTTCCTACTGCCTATATCCTGCCACACCTTGATGGAGTTACTTCTCTGGAGTCATTCCAGATGCTCGAGTTATGGTTCCAAACAGTGAATTGTAAGATGGGCTTTCTTGGCGCCACTGAGTGGCACAATCAGTTAAGCATCTGACTCTTGGTTTCAGCTCAGGTTGTGATCTCAGTATTGTGCATCGAGCCCCGAGTCAGGCTCTGCAATCAGAATGGAGTCTGCTTGAGATTCTCTCTCTTCCTCTGACCCTGCTCATGCTCTCTCTCTCATTCTCTCTCTTAAATAAATAAGTCTTTATTTTTTCTAAAGATTTTATTTATTTGTATGAGACAGAGAGAGCTAGCACAAGCAGGGGGAGTGGCAGGCAGAGGGAGAAGCAGGCTTCCCACTGAGCAAGGATCCCTACTCGGGGCTCAATCCCCGGACCCTGGGATCATGATCTGAACTGAAGGCTGATGCTTAACTGACTGAGCCACCAGGTGTCCTGATAAGTAAGTTTTTAAAAACAAAAGAAGAAAAAGAATGGCTTTCCAGAATAGTGCCCTTACATTTACTTGGCAGTCTACAGCTTCTTTGTGTCATTGAAGTTAGAGACGGGTACAAGAATGTTCAACACTGTGATAACAAAAAGCTGGAAAGGAATGAGCTATCATGAGCTACTAGGAGGGTGGGTAAATACAGTGTCATATATTTATACAATGGAATGCAATTCATCAATACGAGTGAGTGAACTGGGGCGCCTGGCTGGTTCATTGGAAGAGCCTGTGACTCTTGATCTTGGGGTCATAAGTTCAAGGACCATGTTGGGTGTAGAGATTTCTCAAATAGATAAATGAACTTAAAAAACAAAAAAGAGTGAACTATAGATGGGTCTTAAAAACATACAGTTGAGTGAAAAGAAAAGTAAGTCATGGAAGAATATACTCTGTGATTTCCATGAATGCAAAAACTCCCTCAATTGAAAATATATTGTGTAGGGAAATATACATGAGGAACAAATCTCTAAAGAAAGAGAAGGGAATGATTAAGACACAATTCAGGACAGTAGTTACTGCTTGGAGGGAGAGGAAGACGTGTGACAGGACGAGTCCACACAGGACCGTCTAAGGAACTACTTACATCAGGTTTTCTAAAAGCAGGTTGGTAGGTACATGCTTCATTTTACTGTGATTAGTTAAATTGTTCATATACATGAAGTAATCCTTTTATCAGCATGAAATTTCATAATAAAAAAATGGAATGATTGTTCCTTTTTTCTCATCTTTTAAAAGATGGAGTTGTTTCCCTTTTTCGTTTTTTGGAGGGTTTTAGGGTGGGAAGAGGAGTCAAAAATGCCTCTCTCCATCTTTATCAATGACTCTTTCCCCAGAGATTTGAATAATCCTCATGCCTAGCTTTGTAGAGATATGGGCCATTATAGCGTTTGGGTTTCTATGTAACACTGAAGAAAATGGACATCAAGAAGTTTTGTGACTTCCAAGATTGTTTCTTTCTGAAACCCTTGAGATGAAAATGGCTTTAATTCAGAAAATGGCTCGTGCACTCATATGGAGGGACAGTAAGGCAGGATTGCTACAACAGTGACAGAAGAAGCAGCTAGGGGGACTTTACTTCTGAATCCCAGAAAAAGAAGGGGGGCGGGACAGATGGTCTAGATTAGCAGTCATTGGCCCAAGGTGAGACCCTCTTGAGCAGAAACCCGAGTGGACCCACATGCCCACCTCAGAGGGCATGACACTTGCAGGAAGGGTGGATATTTTTCCCCACTCAGGAGCTCTAGATCTGTTCATGCCAGAACAAATCTTGAGTTGAGCAGTGAGTGCTCAAAGCCATGGCCCGAAAGAGCCTTCATGTTAGAACTTGGTGGGTAGACAGGGGTAGGGGTGGCATGCATGCCAAAGGAGGTCAGCGGAATCAGGCAGTGCCCAGGAGGGAATTTGGACTTTATCCTGTGCAATGAAGGGCTGTTAAAGGGTATAAGCCAGGAAGAGACAGGATAAGATTTGAGAGAAAGCATGTAATTACAAAAATGCTGGTAAGAATTCAACAATTTATTTAAAGGAATCTATACTGCATTAATCACATCAGCATCCACATCGATTATAATCATGTCCATATGTGGGTAAAATATGCTTTCACTCTGTGGGAGAGGGAAGTCCTGATGCACATCAGGACTCAGAAACCCTCAGGAAACACTCTTGGGTCCCCTCCCTCTTCAGAAGCTTCGTACTTCGCTTTGCAAAAAAAAAAATAAATAATAAATAAATAAATAAATATAAAATGATTCAGAGACCCTCTGCCAAGCTCTGTACCCACACCTTCCACTCCCCTGAGGCTTGGGGCTCACTCCAGTTAATGTTAACACTAAACTGTTCTTGCCAGCAATTAGCAACAATTTCAGCTTCTCTCCTTAGGTTTTTTTTTTTTTTTTTAGATTTTATTTATTTATTAGACAGAGAGAGAGAGAAAGAGAGAGCACAAACAGGGGGAGCAGCAGGCAGAGTGAGAAGGAGAGCAGGGAGCTGAGCAGGGAGCCTGGGATCGTGACCTAAGCCGAAGGCAGACACTCAACTGATTGAGCCACCCAGGTACCCCATCTTCTCTTCTTAGGTTAATTAAACCCATGTCCCCAACATAGGAGGAATGCTTGCCTTCTCATCTGCTGTAAAGGACACACATCTAAGGCGCATGCTTGCCGTTACTTCTAACCACTTAAGTATGGGCAAAAAGCAAGGGAGGAACGAAGGCACGGCCTGGAGCTCTTCCAGTTAGGACTGTTAGCAAAACTAATAAGTAGTATTAGGACATCAGTTTTGAATTTGCTTGCCTCTCTTATCCTCACAGCATTGGCAGAAGTGGATGCCATTATTGCAATTGGAATTAATGACTTTATTATGTAATCTTTGTTTAGTATCCAGGTCCTGTGAAAAGTTCCATGGGAGCAGGGGGGCATGTCTGTCATGTCTGCCCCTGTAAACACGAAGAGTGCCTGGCAGGCATCGAACATTCAAAATGGATTTATTGTATGCATTTTGGATCCTCTTTTACAAGTGAGGACACCAAGGCTGAGAATTGTTAAATACCTTACCAACTATTAGGTCACCAGCTAATCCAAACTTACATCTGTTGGACTCCGTCTTCTTAGTAGCTCCCAAATAGTCTAAGGTTTTATAAGGCTCACATAGCTTGGTCAAGATTCTAGCTATTAAATAGAAACTTATTGAAAGATTAATTAACACCTTTTGAAAGGTCTTAGCCATTTTCAGGACATAAAGTGGAATGCAGAGGTGGGCAGCAGTAGGATGGTTATGTTTAAACTTGCAATGTCTCATGAAGATACGACATTGAGAAATTCATACCTGACATTTGAGAACAAAAAGATGGCTTAGAACTTGGGGGGAGTATTGTTAGGAATTTGCTCAGCTAAGTCTTCTTAAGCTCGTTATCAATAAAGAGGGTGTTTTCATTGAAATAGAGATCATTATGGTTTTATATCTCTTTTTCCTCAACTGCAACCTGTATTAGAGGAGAGCTCCCCTTGTCATGGACCACTTGGCATTTGTCATTCTTACCTTGCCTGCCCAAAATCGTTGTCCAAGGAGGCCTGGGTCCTGATTCCAGCCCCTTCCTCACACCTGGCCTCGCAAGGGCACACACTCCCTATTAAATATTCAATATTCCGAGGCCTGTGAAAGAAGCAAAGGAAAATAAGATTACCATTTCCCATAGGAAGGATATTGAAGCAATTGTGCAAGTTACCTATGGCGAGAGAGGGAAGTTAAGTCTCTGGGAACTAGCTCCTTTGGGGGTAAATAACAAGTCCCAGCCTATTCTCATCTCATCCCACTTCTAGGCAGGAGTCTAACCAAGCTGCCAGGCAGGCCCTCAGCCAGACAATGTAAGAACAAGTGATGTGTGAACGCACGTGCAGGTATTACCCCAATCAAGAGACAGGCCCAGATCTTTGTTTAAGTCTTTTCTCTGGGTTCCATCCCCCAGAATGTGACTGGAAGAGAAATTGCAAACACCAACCTAAGACTTCACACGTTCTTTCTTTGCTGCAGCAAGGGTAGAGGTCAGGGTGCAAAGGTCTCAGAAACTTGAATTCCACAGATTTTAGAAACTAACATTGGCATAGATTTTGATGGTCTCTGAGTCATCTCTGATGTGCAAAGTGTGTTCACATACACCTTCCTGCTGAAGTCGATAGACCAATGTTATTATTCCCAAATTGGAGACAAACAAAGGGATTATGGTACTCCTCTAAACCCATGCCACTGCCCCCCAAACCTGCCTCCTGTGGACCACTGCTCAGTCCTGGTGTTTGATTTTTCTACCCCTTCAAGCCAACCATTTCCCACTTTTGCATTTGGTGTATCACCACTTAGAGAATCGAATGAGCACTTTGGATTCCCACCCCAGGAAAAAAGCCCATTTATTCACTGACATACACACAGGCATGTGCACATACACAGAGCTGTGCACACGGAGTTTTATATTGGAGTGCGCTAAAATTATTGAGGATCCCAAAGAGTTTTCTTTGTATGGGTTGGATCTATCAGTAGTTACTGCGTTCAATGTTTAAGTGGGAAATTGTAAAAATATTTATTACTTTATTAAAAAGAAACACCCCCCAAAATAAGATAAAATAAAATAAAATAAAAATAAAACAAAATAAAATCCATTGCATGTTAACATCAGAGTGGTGATGCCAGCATGTATCATGTAGCCTCTGGAAAATTCCACTGCACACTCAGCATAGAAAAGGCAAATAATATCTTAGGATTACCGTGAAAATGGTTTTAAATGCACAGACCCCCAGAAAGTTCTTGAAGACACATGGGTGTCCTGGAACCACACTTTGGAAACTGCCTACTAGATCATTCGCTTCAAAGTCCCAGTTATTCAATTCCTCCACATCAAATTTCAGTTCCTTGTCCTTGCAGCTGCTTCCTCTTCACATCTCCACTCGGTCCCTAGCACTCACCTGCTTGAGCCTTCCAGCCCTGCATTTGTCTCTAATACCATTCAGGGCTTTGTTCTCTCCCCTCTAAAGTTCCCTTGCCTAGAAGGTCCTTGTCCTTCTTTTTCATCGGCACCATGGCTCAGTGGTCATTCCCATCCCCAGACTTCTGAACCAATCATCTCGCACTGTCCTTGTCCAGCGACCTTGGCTGTGGTTCTTCTCTGTGGGTGTGTGTGCTATCTTCTCCACCAGATGAGCCCCAGGGGCAGCTGGTTGCTTGAATTTAAACCCTGACTCTGCCTCACTAGCTTAGTTTACACTTATTCATTGGAACAAAAAATTACATAGTAGCGTGTGCTTCTTGGAGAAAAAAGAATAAGGACATGCATAAGGGAAAAAGAGCCTCTTCCTCTTGCTTGCTTCCTTCCACTCCCAGGGCCGGGGGTGGGGGGCAGGGCTAACCGCAGTGGCTGCTTGTCAGGTGTCCTTCCAGATCTTTTCGTACACATATACATGTGCAAGCTTCTTTTAATTTTTCTATTTGTTATAAAGATAAGACCATATCCTACCTATGTCCTAGAACAGGCAGGATCTTCCCACCTTTGTGAGGTGGTATCTTGTGCCTTGAACTGGGTGACTTGGGACAAAACCAATTCACTCTAACTCCGGCTTCTTCCCACTAATATCCCAGGTTGCCTCCCACGAGCACATGTGAGTTCATGTGCACACACATGAACGCCTGCACCCCACACTTACAATAGATTCAGTGTCTCTGCAGGGAACATTCATTCCTTGTCAATCTTAGTATTCGCCGCAGGAGATAAAGTGCCTGGCAGCTAGGAATTAATAAGAGATTGTGAAATTGACTTGATCTGGACTCTGGAACCGGATTGTCCTGGGGGAGAGAGAGAAGGCACATGGATGAAGATCCCGGCCAGAGCCAGAGTTCAAGACCAGACTGACTGAACTCTGACAATAGTCTGGCCCACCATCCAGGCTCTGCCCACACCCTCTCAGAGCAGAAGGGCCGGGTCACCGGGAGAAGCTGAGATTCCCCAGGGGAAATGGATCTGCCCACCTGGCTCTGCCCCAGGACATGTAACAGTTCCTTCTGGGGGGTGGGAGCCCCTGCAGGCAAGAGCAACAGTGTAAACAACAGTGCTGTAAACAACAGTGCTCATTGCCTACCTGCTTCAGCTGCCCACCCAGGACCCGGCATCCATGGTGATGCCTGCGAAACCAGTCTGAGCAGAGGCCTCATGCATGTGGGCACAGAGAGCTGGCAGGGAGCATAGGACATTAGGAATTAGAATGAAATGGATCACCATTAGGACATCACTGTTTTGCCAGGCACTGCTGTATAAATGTACTTGCTTCTACTCTTCGCACAGCCATGCACAGTACTGCTGGCCTTGGACTCAGCCCTTTGCTCTTGCTTCAGCTATGAACTTGCTCCCCTGTGACATTTTGCAGATTCTACGTACTAGATTAATTTGGCTTAACTTTGCATCTGTGCTCTCTCTCTTGACCATGAAATGGGAGGCCACATTGCCCTCTCAGCCTGAAGGACTCCTGGAGCAGGGGCATGGGGGTGGGCCCAGCACAGGTGGCCCAGGCTGCTGCCCACACCACAGCTATGTGCTTTCAAGAATCCTGTTGGCTGCCCTATTCTGCCTTCTGCCCACAGAAGTCTCAGCACCCTTGAGAATCAACAGGAAAAGGCAGGATCATGAATTCAACAATGAGCAGTGTGTGGGAAGAAAAAAAGCCAAAGGCCTCCCACGGTGCACTCTGAGACCTCGCACAGCCTCTACCCCTCGGATCTCTCAGGGTTCGTTTCCTCTTGCTCTCGTCTCACATCACTCTTCACTGTTCCTACAACATGCCAGGGTCACTCCTGCCACAGGACCTTTGCACCACTTTTCACCCAGATAGTCTAGTGCTCCCTCCTGCTTTCTGCTCAGGCCATTGTTTCAATGTCACTTTCTCCCCGAGACCTTCCCTGACCACACTCTCTACCACTGTAAACCCCTATCACATTCCATTCCCCACCCCTCTGCTTTTTCCTTGGCACTTCTTACTGCCCACCTTGCTTATCTCAATGATTGGTCCCCTGCCTCAGCAGTTTTGTCTGTATCTCCAGCAGTGAAAATGTGCCAGACATTGATTCCTACGTGAATGAAGCTAGACTGTGAGCTACTGTTGGGCAGTATGTGGTTCAGGTCAGTCCCCCTCCCTCCCAGCCTGACTGCATTCATTTGGCTGATGACGTGGCGAGGGGACACGTGCTTCTGTGCAAGCTGCCTTCCCGTGGTAATAATTGATGAGTCCAGACAATATCCTCTTACCACCCCAGAAGGCCCAAAGCGAAGTCACCCAGGGAAGGGCGACAGGAAGCAGCTGCCAGGATGACTAACTAGGATCTCAAGTGGCAATCCTTCCAGGCCTCAGCGAGGCTCCGGACGGCTAGCTGTTGAGGCTCACATGGCGTCCTGGCCTGACCTGGCCCTAAATGACCAGGAGGCAGACTTGAAAAAATAGGCCTATCTGAGGGAGTTGACACTGAGGCCTGCAAAAGGAAGAGAGATTTGTTGAACTCTGTACAGAAATTTTGCCAAAGTAAACTTGGTTCAGTCCTTATGAGGACTCCTTCTGTGCTGGGCACTGTTCTAGGCAAGAATGGAGCAGAGAACCAGAGGGGCAAGCCCTGGCTTGCCCTGGGTGTTTACTTGTGAGTTCTGGTATGTCATCCTTTCCCAAGGCCTGGGCCCTTCTTCCCTTCGACCTTCTGCCCTCTAGTACCGTAACTCTCCCCTGATCTACCGGCTACGTCTAGATGGATAGATTTTCTTCACCTCCAGAACAGAACATCGGTGACAACACACAGCACCTAGCCCCCGCTGGGCCAATGGGACTACAGTGCTGGTCTCACCATGTCCCCTCCTCATCCCAGTCATATCAGCTTTATACTTCTGTCCAGCTTTCGGGGGAACTCCAAATCCCTCTCTCATGACCACCTGCCTATGTGCGGTGGCACCATTCCCTCACACATCCGCCTTCTACAGTTGTTGGGCTAAGTGCCTCAGCATCTCCCAAATGGATTATATGGCCCCATGTTCAACACATTCATGTCCTCCTCCAGTTTTCCCCAACGGAACCGCCTCTTCCCTCCCTTCCTTCTGTCTCTGTTGCTCATCATGGATAAATCAACTCTCTCATCTTCAAGGAGAGGCGGACTTCCCCCTGATCAACTCCCTACTGCCTAGAATGCCTGCTTACCATTTGTGCATCACCACTGGCCTCACACAATTTCCCATTAATCAGGACTCTCCGAGGGGCACGTGGGTGGCTCAGTGGGTTAAAGCCTTTGCCTTCGGCTCAGGTCATGATCCCAGGGTCCTGGGATCGAGCCCCGCATCGGGCTCTCTGCTCAGCGGGGAGCCTGCTTCCCCCTCTCTCTCTGCCTATTTGTGATCTCTGTCTGTCAAATAAATAAATAAACTCATAAAAAAATCAGGACTCTCCAAGAGTGTTCGATGAATGTGTGTACCATCTCTCCCAAAGGATGGAAACTCCTGGAGGGCAGACACAACTTTTATCTTTCTGTAGCCTCTATAGCCCAGCACCCACTCACTGGGCACTTAATCCATGGTAGATTTGACGCAGATTTATGGATATTTTTTAAAAAGATACATCTGGAGAAATGTGTGATTTCTTTATAGATGTTACAAGGAAAACATAGAATCCAAGGTTGTATTATGGTCCAGATACTACAGTTTAAACTATGTAATCAAATGGGTAAACCTGAAAGGTAATTGGTAAAAATTTAAAAAAGAATTGTGTGTTAGGGTTGTTAGGTCATGAGTGATTTGTTCAAATAGTCTGTGAATGTTGTTAGTGCATGGTTTATGCATTTGAAAAGATTTTAAAAATATATAGGGGGCTTTAAGTGTCCCTGAAACATTTCACTCTTGGGTACAAACTCATTAAGTCTTTCTTAGGAAACAAGTGGGAAGGGGACTGGGGTAGGCAGGATTGGTCGTCCTTTGGAGACTTTGCTCAAGTCATATTTATACACGAATAGCTGAGCAAAGGCAAGTACATTTTTGCCTGCAAATGTTCATTCCCTGGGGATGGGACAGAAAAATAAACAGTTTAAAATAACCCAATGAAATCACGTGAGCTATAAAGATTTTTTTCCTTCTCTCAACAAGAATGGAAAGGTCATGCATTCCTCTTGAGTTTCCTGACGTTTTGGGCCCTGAAGCTCTAGCAGTGGGGGAAGGCATTGGGAGAGGGCCCGTACACCTGTCCTTCCAGGCGAGGACTGCTCTGGGCACCAGCTTTCTCTGCGTCTTTAAGTTTTCTCATATGTTTATTTTCTCCATCTCAGACCATGTGCTCTCAGAGATGCAGACTGAAGTCTTCCTGCCAAAGGAGTGGCCCTGCAGCACACCTAAATATCTAAGAGGAACCTGAGGAATCAGTGTTCCAACCTCTTCATCAGACCCAGGAGAACCAGGTCAGAGAATGAGACATGTGCCGAGGCCACACAGCCAACGGTTTACTGGGGGACTCTTTCTAGAGAGCTCTGGAGCACCTCAAGCCCAGCCCCTATAGGGTCGCTCCTCAGCTTGGGTAACTAGAACTTTCCTCTGCTAAGTGTGTGTTGAGAACATATTCTCTAGGCCAGGAAGCTGGCAAAAGGCCAAGAACAAACAAACTGTGCTCCCTAACCTTGAGGAGCTCTGCTCCAGATTTAGCGAGAGAGATGGGGCGAGTTCCCAGATGACCAGAAAGTAAAGTGGAAAGGAGGAAGAATCAAAAGGAAGGAGCCCTCTGATGAAGTGGGCTAAGGGAGGCACCCTGGGCATCAAGCTGGCTTGAAGGGGTTGGCCTTGCAAATGAACTCAGAGGCACTGAATTTGTTGCATCCATTTAACAAATACTGATCTCTGGGATGCCGGGGTGGCTCAATTGGTTAAGCATCTGCCTTCTGCATGGGTCATGATCCCAGAGTCCTGGGATCGAGTTCCGCATCAGGCTCCTTGCTCAGCTCCCTCTGCCTGCCACTCTCCCTCTCTCTCTGGCAAATAAGTAAATCTTAAAAAAAAACAAAAACAAAAACAAAAAAAAACGGACCGCCAACTACCACATGCCAAGCAAGGTTCTGGGCACTTGGGAAGCAAGTCTCTCCCCTCGTGGAGCTTACGTTCAAGTAAGAGTAGGGACAGACACTACACAAGATATGTAAGTGCAAGTAGGTGAGGCGGGTTGGTGAGGGTGTGATATTGTGCAGCCACTGCAGCAAACAGTATACGGTGGGTTCTCAGGAAATGAAATAGAGCATTACCATTGGATTCAGCAATTCCACTTCGGGGTATATACTCACCCCAGGCTGAAATCTAGAGTAATCCAAACAGAGGGATTAGCAAGTACAAAAGGCCCAAGGCAGAAACAGCAAGGAGATTGCAGAGCCATTGCCATGAGATTCCATTGGTTTAACTCTGTGCCTTTTTGGTCAATTGCAATGGTACCAGGGAAACTGCTTAATAGAGGAGCTGGGAAAGACCTCCCCTGGGGAGGTGGGCAGTGTATGTGCGCGTGTGTGTACGTGTGTGTGGTGGAGGGGATACACAGTGCATAAGGTCTAATTTGGATGAGGAGTTGGGGGAGTGACTTGGCTGTATAGACTCTGAGCAAAGTCACTATAGACGCAGCTGTTACCTTTCGTGGGGGAATGTGATCACTCAGGGCATAAGAGTTGCATGTGACCACAACTTCATTTCTCTGGAAACTATTCTGCTAGGACAGGAACTGAAAATTCTTTCTCTATGGCCTCTTGGTGTTCTAGGAAAACACTGGTTTGCATTTCTCATTACACTGTTCTCACAGCTCCCGGGAGTGGAAGAGGCCATGGTCAGACTCTTTCATGACTTTCACTCCCAACCAGCCAAGGACAAAGGTGAATAAAGAGCTCACCCAAGTGAGCAGAACACTCTCAATGCCCAGGATGATTCCTTTTCATAAAACCCAAAGTTTCACGCCAGGGGCATTACATAAAAATAAAGCCACAGTAGCCAAGTGCAAATTATATCATTATAGACAATGCTGTGAAATGAAGTCTTTCTCTCAAGATATTTTAATTGTCAGATGCAAAAGATAGTAGGATCTTCTCTTATTGAAACTTCACCATCCTTGCGGCTAATGCCCACTGCAGCTGCATTAAAGACCCTGGGACATCACTAGCAAGAGGTGAAGGCCAAGAACCAGTGATGACTTCAGAATGAGCTCTCTGCACCTGCCAGGCCCACCAGCTTGACCTGGTCTGCGTACCAGCTGCGTGACTCAATCTCATTCACAGCTCCCATTGGACTGGTAGTCTGTCCTCATGTAGAGGCTAATACTCACATATAAGGTTTTAGAGAACTAGCTTGAAGCATAATGATGAGAGATGCTGTGGGCCTAAGGGTGGTCTCTGGAGGGATCTTCTCTGGAATTCTCTGCCAGATCCCAGTGTGTAGAGGCCACAGCATTATGGAAAGTGCATAGGAGGAACAGGAGACGGGAAGTCTGAGGGTTAGCCACTGTTCACCAGTGTGCTGGTTATCTTTTGTTTGCTTAATCCACCCTGGAGGCACTCCCTGCTCTTCTCCGCCCACTCTTATGCTCCAGGAGGCTGGCCTCCGCAGACTTAGACAGGCTCCCTTGCCCTCTGGCTTTATGGCGCAGCCAATGAGGGGCTCCCAGCAGGAGAGACAGGTTGGGTGTTAGTTCCCCTGACTTCTCCCTAGGTCTCTGCAGCCTGGGGCCCGCTCCCCCTACCCTGGGTCTCCCTCCTGCTTCTGCTAACAGTGCCATCCTCTCTCCTCAGCACCAGGTAGCTCCCCCAAACACTGGGCTGTCCCTTGCGGCTTCCCTACGCTCTGCCCCCACTTTTGTAAGGAGTCCTGAATTCTGCTGAAATCACCCAGTTAGAGTGTATCCTTGGTTTCCTGCCAGGACCCTGACTGCTGCAGCCACTAATGAGCTGGGCAACCCTGGTCACAACCACTTAGGCACTCTGGCTTTGGTTTCCTCGTCTTTTTTTTTTTTTTTTTTTTTTAAGATTTTATTTATTTGAGAAAGAGAGAGCAAGAGAGCGAGCATACGCGGGGGTGGGGGGAGAGCTGGGGAAAGGAGGTCAGAGGGAGAAGCAGACTCCCCACTGAACAGGGAGCCATGTGGGGCTGGATCCCAGGACCCTGGGATCATGACCTGAGCCGAAGGCAGAGGTTTTAACCCACTGAGCCACCCAGGCGCCCCCAAAATGCCAATTCTTATACACTTGTTCCACAGAGTAGTCCTGGGGTTTAAAATGAATACAAAGCGCGAAATAAACATGTCTTCAAAATAAATACGCTTTCTGAATTTCACAATTCCAGGAATGCTTGAAAGTCACTTGCTGTCTTTTCTATGGCATGATAGTGCTACCAATAAGCAGGCACTTGAAATAGTCTTTGTAAACTGTACATGGGTTTTTGTTGAGTACCCAAAGGCTAAGTGGATTTCACTGGGATGCACCCCAACACGCTAGGTGGCTAATAATTCTTTAATCCTAAAATCAATCTCAAATTCAGGAAGACCGATACAGCAAAACCATTTTTAATATTTTGCGCCCATCAGGGTAGTAATGATTAGCATTTTACTAGAACAACGTCTAAGCATAAATATTAACATAGTTTTCATTTTGGATAAATAAAACTAGCTTTGTTATCACTATTGGCTGTGAGGCAACGTGATGTAGGAAAAAGGATATTGCCAGACTTAAGAGATGGGTCCTAAGTGCCAGTTCTGACATACCCTTTACGCAAAGCCTTTAGCCCTGTAACGTTTTTATCAGATCTGTAAACCAGAGGGTGAGAGCTGCCTCCCTTACTTATAAATGAGATAACAGTCAAAGTCCTTCGTAAATGAAGCTGGGCTATTTGCGATTGCTCCCCCCGGGCTTCCTCAAATACGTCATCTCTCCCATTATTCTCATCTGATTAAGATAAGTGGGGACAACGGAAGGCTGCTCTGATTTAAGACTTGGGGAGATGGCGTAGATCTTGGGGAAGACAGCGGGGGACAAAGCAAAAAGAGGGCCAGATGTCCTGATTAGCCCAACAATGAAGAGATTTTAGCCACCCAAGACTGGCTGCAGTCCAGATTCAGAAATGAGTTCAGCGGCAAATAAGACCAGTCCTTGCCCACGAGGACTTTATCCTTTAGCCAGAGAGCTAAGTGTAACCCACACAAAATCGTTTAACAGCGGGTTATAATTGCCCAAGTGTGCGGCTCACAGGATGCTCCAAGCTCACGGGACACTGGAGTACCTCTGTCAGGCTGGGAGGAAGAGTGGGCCTCCAGGGGAGTCTGGGGACAGGGGTGGGGCATGGGCATCAGGCACCCAGTAGTGGGGAGGCTGGCTGTGGGGAGGGGAAGCGACCTTAGGAAGGTAAAAAGGGCCTGGATTTCTAGGGCCTCTAGGGCCGCAGAGCCAGCCTTGATAACATTTATATTGTACACATGAGGAAACAGAAAACCACTGCACATTTTTGAGCAGAGAGTCCTGAGGTGAGGCTGGAGTTTTAGGAAGATGGGTTTGGGGGCGCTTGGGTGGCTCAGTCCTTAAGCTTATCTGCCTTCTGCTTTGGTCATGATCCTGGGATTGAGCCCCGGCATTGGGCTCCTTGCTCAACAGGGAGTGTTTCTCCCTCTTCCTCTGCCAGCTGCTCTGCCTACTTGTGCTCTCTCTGTCAAATAAATAAGTTAAAAAAAAAAAAAAAAAAAAGGAAGATGGGTTTTGTAGAGATGAGCCGGATAAAGTGATGGAAAGACCACAGGAAAAAAGACATTTTTTTTTTCTCTTTTAAAGAAACCTAAGTATTTGCACTATAACCTGTGAATTAGGATAGGTGGTTCTGCTTCCTGCCAAAGACAAGGCTTTCAGAGGATATTTGTTTTCTGTTTTATTTTTTTTTCCTAAGTAGGGTCTGGGCCCAGTGTGGGGCTCACACCCCAGAGAGCCAGAGTCGCCTGCCCTGTGGACTGGGCCAGCCAAGGTTTCCTGTTTTCCCTTTACAGAAGTTTCTTTACCTTTCAAAACAAGAAGTTTACTCTACTTTGAGGGGACTGGCATGGCCCTGCAGGTCCTAAGTCAGTTGGGGTCTCTCTGCTCAAGGCTTTGCAGATTTACAAACACAGATTGGTCATGATGGTGTGTGGGCATTAAAAAAAAAATGGGGGTCTTCACAATATTAACCTATTGGTATTTCAGAGATGACCACTGAGGGTCCACTCAGCACCTTTTATTTTTGGTAATCAGCTTTCCTTTATTATCAGTCTTGGCCCAGCAGCTGTGGGGCCCAGGTTGGCTCTCAGAAGCACCTGGTTTGCCTCCCTCAGCGGCCAATGACCTTTTGTCTCAGGTCCAAGTTGTTTATTTATCTTTCCTGGGCTATTTGGGTCATTAAAAGAAATGTATTAGTTTGCTTTTTCAATTCTCTATTCCCTAGAATTTTACTTCCTTATTTTACATATGACAGGACAAAGGAGTCAGGCCCAGCATTTTCTTTTGTCGTCTTTTTTTTTTTAAAGCAGATTTTGAGGAAGGAGGAAGCCGGTGGGCCTACTATGACATAGATAAAGAGGGAATTACTCTTTCATTTGTTTTTTTTAGATTTAATTTTCTCCCTCTCACTATCACAATCACCATCATGTTGTAAAATGCAATGTATGTTGGCACAGAACATATAGGAGGCCCTGCCCTACACGAACGTCAAGGTTCCTGTCCTCTGGGGTCTATAATTCAGGTGGACAGTTTATCTGGAATAAGCTATACATCCTGAGTCAGGAAGGCAAGCTGGAGGAGGGCAAGGTTTAAAGGTTAAGGGAGGCAGGGAAGGGATAGAGGAGGTGAAAACTCTGCTGGGGGCATGTGGGCCCAGGGGAGTGCCAAGCAATGCTGCTCAGGAGGTCAATGCAGGCCGGTGGCACCTGAAGGAGTGGCTGGTGGCGGCGCACCAGAGAAGAGGTGTGGGTATTGTGAGGGGGGGGTGATAATTCTGAGAAGCCAGGCCCATGTCCCAGGGCCGGGGCCTGGAACTCCCCCTCTGTGGCTGGCTTCAGGGGTCCTGAGTCCTGAAAACAGGGCTGACAACGGGGGGAGCTTGTGCTGGCTTCTGCTGAGATGGCCACGGAGGTCCGAGGAGCTGGGGGAGAGCTCGGCATGCCGTGCCTTGGTTCTGGATTTTATTCTGCGGAAGCCATTGAGTTTGGGGGCCAGAAAGAGGGGTATGGTGGGGCAAACAGTCCTGCGTCAGGGTCTTTGTGGTTGCTGCTGTTTGGTTTTTACGGTTTAAAGATTAATCCAGCAGCGATGGGTTAGAATGAGGAGAAACTCAAGCAGGGAGATGCTTTCAGGCCCTTGTGGCTCAGGCAGCTAGTGAAAAAGGCCCAAACACGATGATGGGATGGGCAGGAGAAATATTATAAAAGATGAATTAGCAAGCGTTGGAGATTGTGTGTGATGGGCGAAGGAAATATAGCCGTGCGTCAAAGTGACTGGGGCCTCAGCCAGGCCCAGCGGTAACTAGGTTTATGCACAGCCCTGGCTTATGTCTATAACTTATTGCTTTTAGCAGCAGACTTTGCTTACAGACTGTCCCACTTACAGTTGCAGGAGGAGCATTTTCTTTTTTTTTTTAATTTTTAAATTTTGTTTTATTAACATATAATGTATTATTAACCCCAGGGGTACAGGTCTGTGAATCACTAGGTTTACACACTTCACAGCACTCACCATAGCACATACCCTCCCCAATGCCCATAACCCCACCACCCTCTCCCTACCCCCTCCTCCCGGCAAACCTCAGAGAGGAGCATTTTCTTGAAGCATCAGTGGGTCTTCTCAAAAGGGTGTATGAGTGACCAAGAAGCTTTGGGCTCCTTCATAGCCTGAGAAGCTGGTTCAGGAGACCCTATTGAGCTGACGGTGAGCAAATATGTAAGGGTTTCCAGAAGGAAGTCACAACAGGCCTTAGGGATCCATTAGGTTTCCCTGGTCCAGTTTTCTTTTAAATTATTTTTATATGAGCAACATAAAACCATAGAAGAGAACAGAGAAAACAGGAGAAAGGATTTCCATTTTTGGCTCTGGCCTATAGATCCTTGAGTAATCCTACTAAATGCCCAAAAACAAAAGTCAGTATTTATTGAAAGCCTACTACAATCAAGGCTCTTTGGGATTTAAATACAATGAGTGCAAGGGCAAGGTATTTACAACAAGGAAATGAATGTTTTTTTAATATCACTTTCACTGAGTTGAAGAAATAGTAAAACTTTTATTATCTTGAAAAGAAAAGAAATGGGTCAGAATGCTGTTTCCAGATATCTGTTTGATTTTCACTGGGCTTCTGGCTTTGGGTCAACAGAGTTCTCTCCTGGCTGGGGCCGCAGTGGTGCACGTGAGCTGGAGAGAAGCCACTTGGGCCACAAGGGAGATGGTCTAAATCTCCCAGGCCATGCTGTTGCCTCTTGTGTCCAAAGTGGGAGGCAGGGCACTGTGAACGTACTGGTTTCTCTATGGTCCTGCCTCAAAGCCTCTTTCCAACAGGTCTGATAGAAGCAGAAGAAGAACGTCATGGGGATGAGGCTTGGGACCAGGTGGGAAGCTGGGAACCCTTGGGGAATACAAGTCAGTGTTATCTAGAGTCACCTGCAGGAATGTTCCCAGTGGCACTGTCCACAAGAGCAAAAAATGCCAAAGAACCCAAACATCTGTTGAGAGGAGAATGGAGAAGAAAATGGCAGAGTAGTCACATATAGGAGGTAATACAGCTGCATGCCACAGCAAGGACAAATGTCACCAACAGCACGTTGAGTGGCGAGAAAAGCAGATCAAAGCATACATACTGTATGATTTACTTCATATAAAGTTCAAAAGCATGCAAACCCAGCATGTTGTTCAGGGAAGGGTATTTTTTTAGGGTAAAATGATGAAGAAAGGTATAGAAACAATCAACATGAATTTAGGAGGGTGCCGGGAGGGGGCTGGTGCAGAGGAGAGGTACACAGTGGGGCTTTGGTGGCGTGGGCTGTAGCCTCTGTCTAAGCCAGGCTATAGGTAGTCGGATGTTTGTTTTTTATATTCTGCTCATGTGATTTATTCTTTTGTATGCATTTAATATTTAGTTCGATTTTGAAAACCTAGATGGGGCGGAAGTCTCCTGCCAAAGATGTGATTACAAAGCCTAATCCTTATAATCCTGGAACTCGAAACTCATCAATCCTGTCTTTGTTTAACCATCACACAAATACAACGAAAAGGCCAAGTATATATATGGAGCAAATGTAGATGGCAGAGCATGACCCAAGGGCCCTGAGTTTCTCGCCCTTTCTGGGTCGCATTTGCCTTTGACATTTCTTCTTTTTTCTATCTCATTCATGATTACACTCAAAAACTTTTTTTGAGTAACTCCTGAGTGAGGCATGCTCTATGCTGTGAGGAAGGGACAGTGGAGAGCAAGACAGACATAGGTTCCTGCCCTCATGCAGAAGACAGAAAATTAAGCATTACAGATACGTGAGGACAGGTGATGCCCAGAAGGACAGGTAGCCGGGGGGAGCACAGGGTGGCCGCTGACCCCCGAGCCACTGACCACCAGCGTACTTTAGAGTAACAAGAGATGCTTATTGCGTGTCAGGCCATGTCCTAAGTGCTTTACGTATTCTGTACATGATATAGTAATGCGCTGAATCCTCACAACAACCCTAACGAGACAGGTGCTATCATTATCCCCCTTTTACAGCTGAGGAAACTGAAGCCCAGGGGAGCTGAGTGACTGGCCCAAGTTCACACAGCTAGGAGGTGCTGAGCCAGGATTTCAAACTGGGCACACTGGTGTTCTTAAGCACCGTGCTCTCCTGCCCCTCCTGCTTCCCTAAGAAAGTGGCATTCTGGCTGAGACCAGAGAGATGAAGAGCAGTCAGGCCAGTAGAGAGGAGGACAATGGGAGTTCCAGGCAGAGGGCCCGTGTATGTATCGCTTGAAGGTGTTACAAGGAGCTAAAATAAATATTTAACCACAAAAAAATGTGAAAGAGCCATCCAGCTGAGAACAGTTTTCCTTTTCTCTTCTCTTCTCTTCTCTTCTCTTCTCTGTCTCTCTTTCTCTTTCTCTTTCTCTTTCTCTTTCTCTTTCTCTTTCTCTTTCCAGACTTGGCCTAGAAGCAATGCAGGGATGAGGTGTGGTCCGGGGGAGGTGGTTCGAGCTCTGGGCAAGACGCAGACCCTGGTGCCAGGGCTCCGAGGGTTTCTAAAGGCCCATGGCAACAACTGCCAGGGCTCCTGGGAAAATCCCCAGGCATCCAGGATCCTGTGGCTTTGGCAGTCCCTCTGTCCCCTCTTGGCCTCGTTTCCCAAATGGACCCAACATCAATCAAGGACAAGAACCTAAGGCACGACCTAGCAAACAGCTGGCAAACTATTTTTAAAATCCAATTTAAAGTTGTGTATGTGTAAGCCCCAGTGTGTTTCTCTGGGGGATTCTATCTTTCAAGTGGAAATTTTTTTTTTAAAGTCAAATAAGGTAATCTCTATTTTGATTCCCATCAAGCCCTCACGCAGGGCCCCGCAAGCCTACGGTAAGTGCTAATCCACTTTAAGCACAGGCAAGGCAGAGCTTGGGAGTCAGGGCGACTCCAGGACCCACAGACAAAGGTCAGGACTGCTGATATTTATCGTGTTAACACTGTTAGTGTGTGTTGGGCTTTGTCCAGCAGAAGACAAGAAAGAGAGGACATTAACTGTGGCTGCGGGAGGGTGGGGAGGGCGAGGCTTCTGGGATCTGCCCCTCTGCTGGCCAGCTTCCTAAATCTAGGACTCCCTCTGACGCTTCCAGAACAAAAAAATATTAAAGCCCTGAGAAGAAACAAGAGTGAGGTGACAGCAGGGATTGAGGCAGGGAATGGAGCCGAGAAAGTGAGAGGGAGGGCTGACCTGGGTGGGGACACAGTCCGCCAGCACTTCACAACGCCTGCTTGTCTCACTCAAGCTAGTGTTTTTCTGGTGGTTCTGCAGCCGCCAGGCCTTGGCTTCAGGCGCCAGTGGCAAGATAAAGCATCTTGTCCCAGGGCCAGCAGCACAGCGTAGCCTGTGAGGACGACAGCATTTTGCTCCTTCTAACAAATGCCTTTTGCATTCAGCAACCCAGATTTATTTGTCTGGGCTTTTCTTCTTTCTGAGGCCTACACTGGATAGATACATCTAGGGAAGGATTTCTCCAGCTTTCCCTCCCCCCCCACCCCCCACCAGGCACTTGCTAACTTTCCCATTTTTTTCCTCAAACAAACTCTAGGATAACCCAAAGGACCCTTGGCTCCCTGAAGAGTCAAGCCTGCAGTGGCCACAAACTCAGTCAGAGTCCCCGTCCAACATCCTTGAAGGTGAATTTTTTTTAGTCACGGGAAGGAGAGGACAGGGCTGGATAGACATCTTGGGGTAGGGAAGAGAGGGTCCTAGCCAGGAGAGAAAGGACCCCCGGGCAGAAGGAAGCTCCTGGCAGAAACACTTTATACCTTGCTTACTGTGATGGGACCCAGGGAGGCGCTGAAGGGGCCTGCTCTCGGGCAGGAAGGCAGTTCTATCAGAAGGGGAGCCGGACAGGGAGCCAAGTCAGAGGAAGGCTTTTGAGACAAACCATGAGCCACTTCCCAGGGCTTGTAGTCACCAGTCTCTGCAGCCGTGAAGGGATTGATCACAGTTTCACCAGGCAGCTCATATTCAAGCCTCAATCATTAAAAAGTCACTCTTGTATTGAATTAATGTACAGCAAGCCCTAAGCGGCACGTCAGGGGCTGGTGTGTGGCTAAGTGCTCTCTAAATATGAGCCAATATCATCAGTATTATCGAGCAGAAAGCTGCCTCCCCCAAATAGTGACCCATTGGCCCAGTGCTCTCTTCTAAAGCAATCTGGCCCGTGTCTGATCCCCTCTGTTTTCATTTCTGTAATAAACATCTTTAGTGTTTTTCAGTCCTGCACAGCTTCCAGACACAGGACCATTGTTGCCCTCTATAGATAATTCAAGTTATCAATCGCCCTTTTGGAACATTTTAATCACGGGACCCAGGATTGAATCTAAGATTGCAGGTATCATCAAATCATCTAAGAATACAGTGGAAAAGCACTCCTTGAGTTCTCTCACCTATTGATGCACAAACCATTATGCAGACAGGTGGGAAAGGCTGGAGATAGGAAGATGAATACAGCATAGTGGCTGCTATTTATAATCCGTCATATCTGGATGGGTCAGTGCATCGCGGTCCGTTCGCACCATGGACTATTATAGGGCAATGGAAATGCACCAGGACTACACACGACAATGTGGGTGACTCACAAACATGATGTCAATGAAAAGCCAGACACAGAAGAGTACACACCGTATGGGGCTTTTTTTTTTTTTTAATTTATAAAAACAGCCAAAACTAATCAAATGCTTTTGAAAGACTCCATAGTGGTTGCCTTGGGGAGGGGAAATAGAGGGTGTAAGAGAGCACGAGGAGGGCCCTGGGGGCGCTGTAAAGCTTGGTTTCTTCCTCTGGGTGCTGACTGCATGACTCTGTTTAGTTGGTGAAAATTCTGCGAGTTACACATCTACAACAGGTGCCTTTATCTGCTTGGATGTCGTATTATCAATAAGAAGTTAAGGGGGGGATATGCGTAGGATCAAGGTAATTGGAGGAGACACGGAGATAACTTCAGTGCAGATGCCATGAAGAGGAAGATAGAATGTGTGATACAGTGATACAGACGGAAGAAGGACCAATAGCTAAGGCTCGGGGATGGGGGGCGGTCAGTGAGGCTTCCTTGAGGGGCCCTAACACTAAACGGGAGCTGAACCTCATCCTTGGAGGCTGAATACTTGCGAAAGAAGGTGAATGTTGTTTTAGATATATTTACAGAGAGAAAGCTGAGATGTTCCAGGCACTCATTCTGAGGGCCTTGCTTGTTCCTTGAAGTAAGAAGACAAAAAAGGGTCACAAAGATGAGTGAAAGTAAGATGTGAGAAGTGAACATGATGCTGATTTAGAATAACAGGGATGAGAGCCAGAGCCAACCCAGGGTAAGTAAAAATAAATCGATGGGTGGCAGAGAGAAAGCCGAACAGAGGTATAAACCATGAACTTGGAGTGGGGCCATTCTCACTGGGTAGGTGGCCCTTTTCCAGAGTGAAACCAGAAAATCCAGGGTTGGGATTTTACTGGGCAGGTGTGGCAAAAGAAGGGCAATTTTCACTGGTGACAGAGTAGCTTAAAACATCAGCCAGTGTCCTGCCAGGAGCAGGGAATGGTCATCTGTGACCCCAGTCCCTCCTGTTCCCCTCACAGCTCTGATCACTCCCTCCTCAGCCTCACTCTAGGTCTTCTTCTCTACTCAACACTCAAAAATGGGTATCTGTAGAGTGCCACCTTGAACTGGGCCCTTTTTTTTTTCTTATCACACAACTTCCTTATACCCCATTTCCATTCCCACCTGATCTCATGTGTTCTGCCTCCAACTCAGAATCTGCTGAGCTCCAGACTTCTACGTCTGTTCACCATACTCAGGTTTGATGTTTTCCTCAACTCAGTGCGCTCAGAACTGAACTCATTATTTTCTTCCCCATCCTCTTCTGGTCTCTAACCTTCTCCTTCCTTCCTTCGCCACCCACTCAGCTGCCCAAGGCAGATGGCTGGGCCTCCTCATCCAATCAGGCACCATGGCTGTCAGTTGTCCTTTTTAATAACTCTCCTAGCTGAGGCATTCTCTACCCCCACTATCACCAACTAAAATTGAGCCCCACTCTGTTGCAAAGACCTCTGATCAGTTGCCCCGACTTTATTCTCACATCTCCTCTCGATCCTCTAGGCTGCTGCCCTGGTGGTCTTCCCAAAACCCTAATGATCTGGTCACAATGCTTTTATTAATGCAGCTATAATAAGCTGGTCCTGTGTCAGGACAAACCATAGTTTCCCGCCAAAGAGATCCTTCTTCTTACTCTTTCTTTACTCTTTCTTATCCCTCCATGTTTCTTACCTGCTTTTAAAACATTTATTTTATTTATTTATTTTTTAAAGATTTTATCCATTTATTGGAGAGATACAGAGAGAGAGAGAGCTAGAGAGCACAAGTCGGGGAGAAGAAGAAGCAGGCTCCCCACAGAGCAGGGAGCCCAATGCAGGGCTTGAGCCCAGGACCCTGGGATCACGACCCCAGCCAAAGGCAGAAGCCCAATGAACTGCCCCACCCAGGCGCCCCTAAAATATTTATTTTAAGAAAAATCTTACATTCACATGGTATAAATAAATCAGATATTATATAAAAGCATCAAATAAAAAGCCAAAATCATTTTTTCGTCCCTCCAGCCCCCCAGAGCCATTCTCCAAAGGTTACCAATACTTCTTATGTATCCTTCCTGAAAAAAAAGTCTGCAGCTACCTGTATATATTTTAAAACTTAACACGAATGAGATAGTATTGCTATGCACATTGTTGTTATTGTTGTTGTTGTTGTTTTTTAAGAACACATTTAGAGGATCTTTCCATGTTCTACCTCATGTTTTAATGATTGCATACTTTTATATTACATGGCTGTATTTAACTGGTCCCCTGCTGTTGGATGTCTAAGTGCTCTACAGGTTTTTGTTATTACAAGCTATGTTGCAGTGAACGTGATTTTGCCCATGATTTTGGCATAATTTTGCCAGTCTATCCCTAGGGCAAATTCCTAGTGGTAGAATTGCTGTGTCAATGAGAACAAGCATTCAGAATGTTGACAGACATTGCTAAATTGCCCTCCAGAAGAGTTAAATCTGTTTACACTCCCAGGAATGGTATATGAGGGTGCCTATTGTCCCATAATCTTGTGAACACTGGACATTACCAAACTTTAATATGTTTGCTGAGTTTATTGATGACAAATGGAATCTCAATGTTTTGTGATGCATTTTTCTTGAGCTATGAGAGAGATCAAACACTTTTCATATATCTATTAGCTATTCGTGTTTCTTGTAGACTGTTCATATCCTCTGCCTGCTTGGTAGTTAAGTTTATGAGTCTGGGTATTTGAACCATTGTTTAGTCTTCCAGGGAAGTTAATAGATTGGTAGAACTCCATGAATTTTACCTTTGCCCATGTATGAGCCTCAAGCAATCAGAGGATTGAGTGGCGCCTGAAAGTTCATATAAGGGCTTTTTCTGGAGCTTTCTGTCTACTGATGGTTGGCCCAACCAGCTGACCACTCCCTACTTCTTGTGCAACCATTGCACCCAAAAGAAACCCCATACTCATTAGCAATCACTCTCTATTCCCTTTTCTTCTCAGTTCCTGGCCACTGCTAATCTCATTTCTGGCTGTAGATTTGTCTACTCCAGACACTTCATGTAAATGGATATCCTAATTCCTTGTGACTGGGTTCTTTCACTTATCATAGTACTTTCAATGTTCATCCATGTTGTCGTATATATCTGTACTTCGTTCCTTTAAAAAAATATATTTTATTTATTTATTTGACAGAGAGATCACAAGTAGGCAGAGCACCAGGCAGAGAGAGAGGAGGAAGCAGGCTCCCTGATGAGCAGAGAGCCCAATCCAGGGCTCAATCCCAGGACCCTGGGATCATGACCTGAGCCAAAGACAGAGGCTTAACCCACTGAGCCACCCAGGTGCCCCTGGACTTCATTCTTTTTTATGGCCAAATAATATTCCATTGTGTGGCCGTGCCACATTATTGTTTATCTAATCATCTGTTGATTGACATTCAGTTTGTTTTCACCTTTTGACTATCACGAAAAAACTGCTATGAACATTTGTGTACAAGTTTTTGTGTGAATATGTTTCAGCTCTCTCGGACGTATACCTAGGAGTAGAATTGCGGGGTCATATGGTAACTGTTTAACTTTACGAGAAACTACCAAACAGTTTTCCATTTTCCATTTCCAGCAGCAATGCATCAGTGTTCTAATTTCTCCATATCTTTGCCAATACTTTTTATTATCTTTTTTATTATGGCCATGCTAGCAGCTATGAGGTGATATCTTATTGTGAGTTTGATGCATTTCTCTAATGACTAATGATATGAGCATCTTTTCATGTGCTTATTGGACATTTGTGTATCTTCTTTGGAGAAATGTCTATTCAAATCCTTTGCCCATTTAAAAGTTATATTTCTTATCTCCTTATTGTTGAGTTGTAAGAGTTTTTTTATACATTCTAGATACTAGACCCTTACCAGATATATGATTTGTAAATATTTTCTCCATTCTGTGGGTCACCTTTCATTTTGTTGATAGTTTTCTTTAATACAGAAAAGTCTTTAATTTTGAGAAAGTCCAATTTATTTATTTTTACTTTGGTTGCTTATACTTTTGGTGTCATACCCAAGAAACCATTTTCTAGTTCAAGATCATAAAGAAATACTCCTACATTTTCTTCTAGTTGTATAGTTTTAGCTCTTACATTTCAATTTTTATCTATTCTAATTTTTGTATATGGTGTGAAGTAAGGACCTAGTTTCATTCTTTTGCATGTGGCCATCCAGTTGTTCCAACACCATTTGTGGAAAAGACTATTCTTTCCCCCACTCAATGGTCTTGACACCTTGGGTATATTTCTGGACTCTCAATCCAATTCCATCAAACTTTCTTTAATATGCTTTCATTCATATATACATATATATATATTTTAATAAATTTAAAGAAATAACTGTAAGAAGGAAGGGATATCTGTATTCATTGTCTAGTTCCCAAGAAGAAAACCTACATGGAATCCATTTATTATTAAAAATTATCTTTGGTGATGTGATTGCTTAGAATAAGAGCAAAAAATTGAGTGTGCTGCAAGAGTTTTCAACACTCACTCTCTTCACTTCAAGTGCTTCCAAGTGTATCTGAGGGAACTTTAGGATGGAAGCACGGCAGGAGGCCAAGGGAAGAGGGTTAGAGTCTGTCAGTGTCACTGGTGGCAGCTGGTGGCCTGGGCATGGGCAAGAGTCCAAGAGAACAGATTCTGTACATATCAAACCACACCTACAAGGGCTATCCATAGGGTAGTTTGTGAAAGATGGTTCTCAGGGCCCAGCCAGAGTTCAGACACCACGAATGTGGTCCAGTCTCCAAGTAAAATTCTCATTCCAAAGGAATGACTAAGGCAGTATCTCTGGAATAGATAGATACCACCACTGAGCCACAGGGAGATGGCACTTCTCTGTGGCTCTGGACCACCAGTAGTGAATTTACAGGTCTTGAGCAATTTTTCTAAAATAGGTACTTGTCCAGCAAGGGCCAGGTCACACTTACTGTTCAAGTCCAAGACCCCTTGCAAGGAGAGCAGATAGTGGCATTTACTAGTATGTTTTGCCCCTAGAGGAGTAAAAGTGAGGCACCACGTGTGCATCTGTGTGGTGCCTCACTTCTATCCCAGGGCTCAGTATGTGTGGTCGCTGGTGTTCTTTGTTCCCAGATTGGGAGGCATCTCCACACTGCCTCTAGTTTCCCTCCAGGCAGTGAGGGCAGTTGCCAGCCTCTGTCTACTTCACAACTCCTCTTTGCCCATGTTGCTCCCACATCCAATGTCCATAAGCCCTGCCAAGTGAGACTATTCCTTGTCAGAGCCAGAGACTCAACTCTGTAGCAGTCCACAGAGAGGGCCTTAGACTCAGTGGGGCTGTGGGCTTCATTAAGTATGACTTTTAGGGACTTATAGTTTCATCCCAATCCCCAAAGGGAATGAAGGCGAGGCTGACTTCCAGACATGGTACAAATAAGTTGGACCCTAATTTTTGAACTCCAGCATTAACAGCAAACCTTCAATGTTTCCAATAGCTCACTGGTTCTTAAATGGGGAGCCCATTATCAGTTGTCACAGCTTGGGGGGTAGGTAGATGCTACTGGCATCCAATGGGTAGAGGCCAGGGATGCAGCTACCTATCCTATAATGCATGGATAGCTCTCCATAACACAGAATTATCCAGTACAAAATGTCAGTACTGCGAATGTTGGAGAAACCCCGCAAAATATCTGATTAATATAACATCTGTGTACTATTTTGGACTACGGAGTGATCACACTTTTACTAATATTTCTGTGTGCTACTGGGATCTGGCTCCCAAGAAGTTTCTGCCTGGACCATCCTGAGTTGTTTCTTTTATAATCTCTTCAACATAAGCTCTAATTGATTTGAGGCTCAATTTTTGGACTATTCTCTCCTCTCAAATGGGTCTAGGTAGATAGTCTTTCAATTTTTGTGGCTTTTTAACTCCAAAGTAATGTTTAAGAAGTATATGCTACCAGCATTTTTTTTTTTTACAAGATTGATGTTATTTATTTATTTATTTAAGGGAGGAAAAGGTAGAAGGGGAGGGAGAATGACAAACAGACTCTGCAGTGCTGGGCTCGGCTTGATCCCAGGACACTGAGATCATGCCCTAAGCCAAAACCAAGATTCAGATGCTCAGCTCACTGAGCCTCCCAGACCCTCCTACTACCAGCATATTTTTAAGTAGATATCTGAAGTTTTTCATCACAAGTACATTTGAAAAGTTGTAACTTTCAGCATATTATAAATATTGACATTTAAAACACAATAAACCACTACTCTTAAATATGCCCAATGGAATCTAAATACCATAGAGTTAATACTCACCATCATTCATTTTTAAAAATACATGAACAAAAGGTAATCATAAGTAAAAACTAAAATACATGAGCAAATTCCTCTTTAATAGGGAAAAATTCTGTATTGTTCCTTTTTTCTCTGTGAACTCCTATCTATTTCCCCCTACAGAATTTTTTACTTATGTAATATATTTTATATTTTATCTTGAAAGTCTTTTATTGATCGCCCTATCACCTACTCTGTTCCAAAATATCCATATAAATTGAAATATATTAGAAAATGTTCATTATAAGTTTTTGAGAATTAGCCAAATTTCCTGTGGCTTGACTTAGCAATATAATAATAGGTACACAATTCATCAAAATCATAAATGTATTATAATCTTTTATAATTATCAATCAAAAAAGGAAAAGTATATAAGCATGTGCATGTGTGTGTGTGTGTGTGATGAAGTGGATGGGTTTTTTCTCCCTTAATTAGTTTAAATTCCATGGAAGAATATTACATATTGCTAGAAAGAGACAGGGTTCATTATTGATTTTAATCCTATTTTTCATTTTTACAGGTATAAACACTAAGGACTTTGTTCATATAAATAGTTTTGTTAGAGCAATTTTACCAAATGTTTTTGATTTTTTCTAAATGCCAAAAAAAACCCCAAACAAAACCATATAATGATCTGTTATCCAAAATTATATGTAATGGCCTGTTAGCTAATAATGTCATTAAGTTATCCAGTGGTATAGAAAACAAAATATTAAATAAGACTTAATTTGCAAAAAGATTTGTTGGTTATCAGAATCATTCATTTTCTTAATACCTCCATCAGTATCTTAGTAGTGTGTTCCCTTGTTTAGCACTCCAGCATGGGACTTGGTTGGGTGAGAGGTCTTCTTTTCTTTAATGCACCTAAGAAAGAGGCCTTTGCGAAAGGGGACATGGGAGATGGGAACCCAGTCTTTCGTCTCAGGTCTACTCTCTGGCAGATCAGGGACACCAGAGTGGCTCAGATGGTAAGCATCAGATTCTTGGTTTCCACTCCAGTCATGATCTCTCAGTCACGATCTCTTAGTCATGAGTTTGGGCTCTGAGCTCAGCTCGGAGTCTGCTTCAGATTCTTTCGCCCTCTTCCTCTCCCTCTATCACTCCCTGCTTGTGTGCTCTCTCTCTTTAAAATAAACACACACACACACACACACACACACACACACACACACCAAAAAACCTTATTATCTGGCAGATCAGTCTTAGAAAATAGTTCATATGGAAGTTGGGGATCTGGAAATTGATCAATTAAAACTATCAATGTCTAGATAGACCTTGGAAAGTTTCATGTAATCTCAGGAGTACCCTATCTCAGTTGCAGACTGCCAGTCTGGATTCTTGTTACTCATTGTGCTTCATAATCCAGCAGGATCAGCATCCCCTGGAAGCTTGTTAGAAATGCAGAACCTTGGGTACTTGGATGGCTCATTTGTTGGGTGTCCACCTTCAGCTCAGGTCATGATCCCAGGGTCCCAGGATCATGCCCCACATCCGGCTCCCTGCTCAGCTGGGAACCTGCTTCTCCTTCTCCCTCTGCCTCCTGCTCCCCTTACTTGTGTGCTGGCTCTCTCTCTCTCTCTCTCTCTCTGTCAAATAAATAAATAAACTCTTAAAAAAATAAATGCAGAATCTTGCTAAAAGTTGTATTTTAGCAGGGGATATGTATGCACATTTAAGTCTGAGAACTCACTGCTTCTTCCCACAAAGTCGTCTGTGGTCCTGAAGAATAACATTTTCATTATATATATAATATGGATCCTGCAGGCCTCTTGAAGATGTAAGGTTATTATCATTGATGCAACCAACAATTGGCTAGTCCAATAATTGTCAACCGTGGTTGTTCATTAGAATCACCTTTTGCTTTAAAAACCTACCTGTTCCCTGTCCCAAGCCCAGAGATTCTGATTTAATAATCTAAGGGTCTAGGCATCTCTTGATTTAAAGTGCTCCAGTTTAGTCTAATGCATAGCCAGGGCTGAAATGGCAACACTGTTTCTTTGAATTATCTATTTGAGAAAGGTCGCCCATGACTCTGAATCCCAGCTGTTGCAGTTGCCAAAGGACTCCAAAACCAGATCTGCTAGTTCTAATCTGCATATAACCTAATCCATGACAGTTGGGTTGATGTCTTCCAGCTGGAAGCCTGGAAGAAAGGTACTAAGAACCTTTACAGAGGAAAGCATCATTCCAGCAGAACACACTGGATGATCACTCTGCCAGACCATCTTCCTTGTAATAAGGGCCATGAACCTTCTGAGACTGTAGGTAAAGGGTAACATCACTCCAGACTGTGTTTGGGGACCAAGATCAAAACTCTGCTCCCCAGCATCTGAGAAGATCTCAACCTCACAGATCCTGACCATGGCCTGGTTTGTACTCCCTGCCACTGCCAGGCTTTAATCACAGAATAGAGTTTAACCAAAGTCGCATTACATTTCTCCTTTGTGAATTGCCTTTTTCAGTTAACTGGGATTTGTAAGAACATCAACTATTCAGGCTTCCTAGAGAACTGGGTACCCTGGAAGGCAGAAAATTTATCAAAGTATGGCAAAAACCTCAGCAAGCGTGTAAGGTCTCTGTGAATTGTGAAGGCAACACCACTGAAGACAGGGCTGAGTGCTCCCAGTTACCTCATCATACCAGCATTCTCTGTCCCAGGGGCAGTTGTGTCCTCCCACAGTGCAGAGTTGGGCACAAAGGATACAAGAGTTCCTTCCTACCTCTACCTCAATATCCTTAGTTCTCCAAGGGAATGGGGCAGGTCCTTCCTTTGGGTGCCTGTGGAGGCAGTTCACAAGGGAAGGACCCTGAGGCCATCAGTTAGTGGAAGGTCAAGCCAAAAACACTATGCCCCCCATAAAAAACGTGGGGGGAAAAGAGATGAAAAGGCAAGTCAAGGAAGCCCAGGTACCAAGCAAACAAAGCTGGAAGCAAAAGCAAGTAGGTTATGAATAGGGCAAAGTTGCCATTCATCCAGGGGCCCATTTGGCCCTGAATTCAAGGCAAGTCTAAACTAGGACCAGTCTCAAGAGATGGGTATGTGCCCTCCTGAAGTGTGGGGTAAGGTCCAAAGAGGTAAATCCCTAAGTGATACCCTGTCTGTGGGAAACGGCATTAGCTTTCAGAGAAAAGCTGAGGATGGCCAGTGGTATATCTACACGATAGCGAAAACATCTCAGTCTGCCCCAATAAAGATACTGATGAGTCAAGCGGACATCACTGTAGACAAGAGGCCAGTGGCTGGGCTAAGCTGCAACAGAAATGGTGAGAATAAATCCTTACAGGAGTCCCAGATTGATGAGCTATAGCCTTTGGCAGCAGGTAGACTTGGCTCAATCCTGAGAACCCCATCCATATTTGGGTGGGAGAGAGATTTGAATCCTAGTGCTTGGACCCTGTACACTCCCATGAATGGCACCATTCTGGAAAGCATCATCAGAATCATGAAATCTTCACCAGGGGTCAAAATAATAGGGGAGCTAAAGACTGAACATCCAATCATTTAGATTCCGCCTGATCTTCCCTCCTCCGTGTGCCTTGTTTTTCTCAAACTCACCATACAAATCAATTAATTCATTTACCTATCAGTGAGGTTGAGAATCTTTTCACATTTATTCACAATTTGCATTTCCTCCTTGATAAATTACATTCTTTTTTATAGGTTTCATGGGGCTGTTGTCATTTTCTTATCATTTGGTACTAACCCTTTGTCATACATATTGCAAATGTTTTCTCCTATTGTCTTTGTATTTTACTGATAGTAACTTTTCATTCTTAATGTAGTTAAGTCTTTCAACCTTGTCCTTTGTGGCTTTGGGATATTCTACCTTTCTTGCAAAAGTCTCCAAAGGGTATTAAAATATTCTCCACATTTTTCCTTTGTCATACTGAAAAAATTAAAAAGAGTGATAACACTCAGCATTGGCGGGAGACATGGGAAATGATATTGTCATTGAATTGACTTGACATTCAATTGAATTGACATTCATTGACTGCTGGTAGGAATATGAGTTTTGACAGCCATTGGAAAGTAATCCAGCTCTAACTAAAAACATGTAAAAATGCACATTTCCTTTGTTTCAGCAATCCCACTTTTGGACATCTTTTCCACAAAAATGAAAACATTGGTTCACAAAAGTGTATGTAAAAATATGTTCAGTTCATCAGCATTGCGTATGGGGCAAAAATGAGAAACAACTCGAATGCCAACCAGTGAGGGAACAGCTGCATGAATTGGATGGCAGAGTCAAACTATAGTATATTTTACTGTTAAGAGAATGCCACAGACTGTACACTTAAAAATGGTTAAATTATAAATATTATGTTTATTTTACTACAGTAGGAAAAAGAAAAAATAGAATTATTTACCTCGAGTGTCCTGGAGAAATGGCCATAAAAGTTTTTAAGAGAAAAATCCATGTTTCACGTAAAATGCGTGTGGGCATGCGTGTTAATAGAAAAATGTATGAAAGGATACAAACTAATTTTTTTTGGTAAAAATTTTATTATTTTAAAGTAATCTCTATACCCAAAATGGGGCTCAAATTCACAATCCTGAGATCAAGGTTCACATTTTCCACCGACAGAGCCAGCCAGGTGCCCTGGATACAAACTAAATATCATTAGTGATCTCAGGGAGCATGAAGTATTTATTCTTTGACTAATAACAGGGAACATGAATTTAGAGCTCAGACCTAGGCTCAAGTTCCAGCTCCACTACTGAATTGATGTGTGAGCTGGATGACTTATGTGATAGCGCCTTCATTTGTAAAACAGGAAGAGAACTAGTAACTTCTCTGTTAGAAGTGTCAGGAGGCATAGATATGAGAACAGTGACTGCCACAATAAATTATATTGTCATCATTATTGTCTCTTTTAGTGTCTTCATTATACCCTATCCATTCTTCCATCCCTCCTGACTTTTATTGGAACAGTCAAAAGATTTGATTAAGAATCAGGAGAGAAAAAGAGAAACAAAAACAAATTTCAAGAGCCTAGAAATGAGGGGATTTACACTGTATTTGTTTTAGACCCCACTAGAGCTAGCTTGAGTCTGAGGCCATCTGAGATGTCTGAGCTTTGGCCCTAAAGGACTGGAACCAATTTTGGAGACATGTCTAGATTTCCTTCTTTTTGGCCTATTATCATATCACATCACATCACATTACATCACATCACACCACATTTAAGGTACTCTTAAGATTCACAGACTAGCAGCTTTCTTCTCAACAACTCCACAACTTCTCTATTGCTCTTTGACATACCTACTGTTATCTTCCTCTTTTCTCCTGCCCAATCAACAACTTCTTGCATGGTAAATGTTTTCTCTTAGTTACTGGAACTCTCTTCTTCACTGGCAAACCGATAAGGCCTGGAGTTGTTATATTTGCTATGTGAGTCACAAACACTAGTTTATCCAATCCCAACCTTGCCACTTTCACAGACTACTAACATTAATATTCTTTGTGTTGAGAAATCTGGAGCCTTTAGGCAGCGATTAGACTTTTTTTCTTGTGCTTTACAGTATTTCACATTCAACAAATCTCATTAAGATGTGAAATAAACCAATAACTTCTCCTGGTTTATTTTACCTTTAATGTATGGAAACAGAAATCTCTTCTCAGACCAGGATGGCATTGAACTTCTCTGGTAGTAAAGGGCCCTCAATTTTATTATAATGCTTGCAACTAAAACAAAACTGTAGCTCTTTTCATTGATCCCCAGGATTTCTTATTTCCCTATTTCCTTCTGCTAGCTTTTATATTTAATCCTTCTTTATGTTTCCTTCCTTTTCTCCTGCTCTTCTCTCTCCCTCTCCTCAGACATTCCTAATCAGCTTGTGTGTGTCAGACACATGGTAACAAAGCTTGATCAAAACAGACCACCTTCTCATTGTCAGAGAACTTACAAATTACACCAATAAATGCTGCAATTTCAAAGAGCACCTAGTAGGAAACACAGGACCCTGTGAGAAATCAGTGTAGGTGAAAGCTTCATCCAGGAAGTGGCAGCTGAGCTGGGGTGGAAGGATGAGGAGGAGTTAGCTAGGCATCTCCTCCCATTTAGAGCTGGGGAGTAGGGGGTTGAGCAGAGACCAGGACTGTCATAGCACCAGTCCCCAGGGCTGGTTGCCAGAAGTGCTCATAAATATTTGTGGGAGTAAGGGACAATGAGAGAAATATAAAATCAATGAAAATGTGTCCACTTTGTTTTGAAATAAATTAAGAACGTAACTGTTACTAATTCAAAGATATCCGAAATTTAAAAAAAAAACATGAGAAAGTGGCACAAGATGAACAGTCAAATCATATTCGGATATGGAGGGATTTTATTCTCTATCTGAACAGCCATTAGAAGCCACGGAAGGGTTATTTTTTACAGCTGATGTTTAAAAAAATGCCTATTATGTTCTAAAGCTAAAAACTACTTGCATGATTTCATTTAATCCTTGAAACAACCCTATGATAGTAGTATTAGTATGCCAATTTTACAGACTGAGGACACTGAAATGTAGAGGCTGTTTGCTCAACACTGTTAATAAGTGGCAGAGGCTTGACTCCAAAACCCCTTATTCTTAACCACTATATTACACATACTATGAGCAAGAAAGAGAAGTAGGTAAGCAAGTATGAACAGCTGATGCTAATCTCCTTGGCAGGAACAGCCCCACTGTGGAGTTTGGTAGCATAGGGGTATCCGGGTTTAATGAGCTAATCATTAAATTTAACTAATCCCCTTGTTCTGACTCCATATTAACCAAATAACCTTCTAATTATATTCTGGCTTCCCATATAGATTTTTCTGCTGGGAGATAATGCACTGACCAGCCTACACACGCAATTTGTTCCAGCTGGCAATTTTATTACTCATTGTGAGTTAATAAATCGGCATTCTGCTTTAAAAAAAAATGAAATACACTAAAACAAGAAAAATTATGAAATAGTCTTATACAGTTGTTTTTCTGTGGTTAGTTTTAAAAATAAAAACATACATGTTGTCTCTTCCGTGATTTAACCTTGCTGCATGCTTTGAGCCACCATGGATGTGGTCAGAAAAGTCTAAGAGATCATGAGTCCTTCCCTAACCTCCTTTGTTAAAGCTTCTAGCACAGCCCAAGGGCTTTCATTGTTTCCCAATGGCAAACTCCCACCTTTCTCCAGTGCTGACAGGACTGTTCTTCAGAATTTAGCTGATTCTCTGAGCGTTAAAGCAGCTGGAGGCTGTTCCAAGGGGTCTCCTCCATCTTCCCAGGGAAACGTGCATCCTATCCTAGGAGCAGGCCTTTCCCTAAAAACATCACTAAACCCGATGTTAATGCATGCGGGACAACCAGGACCACAGCCCCCGCCAGACCCCCACGGCGTCTCAGCCCCCCCGGACGATAGGAAGTGACACCTGCCCTCCTTTCCACTTGTGGGCTTCTTCCAAACGCGGACTCCATGAAATCCGTTCCCGACTTCCTACTCCTTGTTGGCTCAAGTTTTGTTTTGTTCTTTTCTTCTTCTCTCCCTGTATTCCCTTCATGGGCAAAACTGGGACAAACGCAGGTGGATCTTTTAAAGTGAAAGCTTCATGAAATGGACCACTTCATCTTACTAAGAGATCTGCTTAATCACATACAAAGGCTAAAACAGGGCTTTCCCCCCCAAGAAAAATATTCAACAGTCTCTTGAACAGAGGACTGAAAAGACACTCTGAACAGTGATTATTTTCCCGTCAGAGACATAGGAAAGTCAGCAAGTGCCAGGTCAGCCTTGTGAGGGGCCTCCTTTCTTGGACGGAGAAAAGGTCTGAGCCGAAGAAGGGGCTGGAGTACGGCCCTCACTGCAGGAGCAACAAAGGGAAAGGGCCTCCCTCAGAAACTTTAGAGCTGTGGTGGAAGTAAGACGGCAATCGATGACAGAACTCCCGTTATTCTGCTTTTCGGCCATTTTCTCCACCGAGGCATTAACCAAGAAATTACTAGCAACCCCCAGGATTTCCAGCCCCCAGCTGCGCGCCGGGTGGGGATGAATAAGGCCGTGCGAAGAACAGTGCGCTGACCAGCCAAGATGGCCACTTTCACATGGCCGAGGGCCACTGGCTCCCCGTCCCCAGGGTATCTAAAGGCGGGGCCGGCCGGAAAGACCCTCCGGCAGAGCCTGAGGACAAAACCTCGGCCGATTCTCTTCGTCACCGCTGGGGGACGCGACCTCGCGGACAGACAGCTCGGTCAACGGTCGGAAGGGAAGTGCCATGTCACAGCAAGGGGAAGACGCCCATAAAGTCTTCGTCGCTTTTCCTTTCACTTCGAGCACGGAAGGGTGCAAGGACCGCAAATGCTCGCACTTCCACTTGGCCCTTGTTAGAAGTGATTAATATAACTAAATATTCGCAGGAAGGGCGCGTTAGCTCCGCTCGCTCCCCCTACCCCGCGGAGTGGTTCAGCCCGGGCTCCCCTTCCGCGCACCTCCCCTTCGGCCTACCCCCGCGCGAGTGGCGCATTGGCGCGCGGTGCCGAGGGGCGGGGCCCGTATCGGGCGCGCGCGGGCGCTGTGTATAAATACTGGGCCGCATCGCCCGCCGCCTCGTTCGCTCCGCGCCGCCAGCCCGAGCTGAGTAGAACGCAGTCTTCTTCTTGTGCATTTCGCAGTTGTCGCCTCGCCGCTCCCTTTTCCCTCAACGCCACTTACACTTACCGCTACGAACACCAACATGAACGGGCAGCTCAACGGCTTTCACGAGGCGTTCATCGAGGAGGGCACGTTCCTCTTCACCTCGGAGTCTGTGGGGGAAGGCCACCCAGGTGAGGTGACGGGCCCTGGAGCGAAGTGAGGGGCGGGGCGTGGGCAGGGCCGGCAGAGACCCGCCAGCGGCGGTGCCCACGCTGGTTGCCTTCGCCGGGCGGGGGGTAAGAAGAGCGGCGGCCGCGCGCCTTCCTCGTGGCGCCGCCGGTGCCGAGCGCGTGGCCGCCACTCCCCTCCCCCTTCCTCTCCTCTCCTCTCCTCCCATCCGGCCGCGCGCTTTGGCATGCGGAAGATTCCAGAAAACGAGAAGGGCGGGGGCCGGGGCAGCTGTGCTCCACTCGGGGAGGGCACTATTTCCTCATCTCCGCCCCGCCGTCTGAAAGCCCTCGAGTGGGCGACCGGCCCTGAGTGCTCGCGGCCGGTCCTCGGGAGCGCGCGCCCCGCATTGCAGCCGCAACCACGTGTTTGCCGCATGTGGCATCTGGGCGAGGGGGAGCCGTCTGGCTCCCGGCGCGCTCGGCTGTGCGGAGTGGGGGGCCCGGACTTCGGGACGTGTGCCGTCTCTGTTAATTCCTTGCCTTGGGCTGTTACGGCCCCCAGAAGACGACGGACGTGCCCTTCGGCAATATATGGCCTTGCCTTCAAGGTGACAGTCTCCAACTAAATATAGCGCAGGTTGGGGGAGGCCTTCCTTATCTGGACCACGTTTGAAAAGGATAGGAAACACGAATTAAGTGTAAGCTGCAATTGCGTTGGATTTCCCTTTAAAGTCTTGGGTGCTTTACCGTTAGGTAAGGTTTTGCCGAACATTTCCTTTTCTGGGCTTTGTCCACTAGTCCGCCATTATGGAGATCAATTTACACGTGAACGAATGAAGCTGTATCAAGGAACTTTCAATCTCAGCCTGAAAACATCACCTAGTGGACATAACTGTTTCTTGGGATGACCACAGTGACATAGTTATCTAAAGTCTTAATGGTCTTAATCCATTTCTGTTTAGTAAGTCCGCTGTGCCTCTGATGAAATCCACAAGCAACCTGCTGGTGTGGGAGAGGACAGACGCCAAGATCCTGATGAGGGAAGGTCATGTGTTCTGGTGTGGGTTACCCACCTTCCCTCAAGTGTTGAGAATTTCATATGTATTTGATTCATCTTTTATTAATTTAGTCACTTAAGGTATAGGCGCATATAGCAGGTTGTAAATTAAGTCTTGAGCTTCTGACTTGACTGCCATACACATTCTGCTTTAATAGTTCCGGATAATTGTAGAAAATTCAATTCCCCTGGAATCTCTAGGGGAGGTATTTCTGTTTTCCCACTTAATAGATGGCAATGAAGTGGGGAAGAAACAAGGATTTGGAATACATTTGGACATTTTCCAGCCTGTTCAGCTCATTTTCCTGGATTACACTTTGGCAGATTCAGATATTTTATTCTTTCTGTTCATGAGCGTGATTTTACTAACTCTTTGATATTTTCTGTTGCTCTGATTAGTGTTCCTTATGATCAGGGAGAAATTGATAACAAGGGAAGAAAACAGTTCACTTTTCTCATTGGTTAGATTTATAATGAAGACTTTAAATTTGGGGGATAAAATGTCAGTATAATTGTCCTTGGGAAATAATACGGTAAAGCAAAATGTTTCCCAGCTTTGCCTTTCAGTTTGAAGATAAACTTTCTGCCTTGATTAATTCCAATTATCTGGCTCTTCTGTTTAACAGTGGAAATTGTTTTGCCTGGGAACTTAATTTTTCAAAATGTCTGAAATACTTCAGAGATGGGATGAAATCCTTCTAAGGTGTAAATTGCATGTATCACAGTGAATTTAAATGTATTAAATGTGCTGGGCATTCTGCTGGCTGATCTGAATTGGGGAGCTTGTGGTGCAGCTATATTAAGACTGGTGTCGTTTTCAAGTAATATGCAGCATTATATCCATCATTTGGCAAATGGTTTCTGGTAAAGCAGTACTTATAATTAGACAGCAATTAAGATCTCCATATTTGAAATTCCACTGAATTCCATGCTTGTAAATGGTTAAATGGTAAGTTTTATGTTCTGTAGGTTTTACCACAATTTTTATTATTGTTACTACTTTTTAAAGACTTTACTTATTTGACAAAGAGAGACACAAGTGGCAGGGGAGTGGGAGAGGGAGAAGCAGGCTTCCCAGTGAGCAGGGAGTCTGATGTGGGGCTCTGTCCCAGGATCCTGGGGCTACAACCCTCGCCGGAGGCAGCTGCTTAACGACTGAGCCATTCAGGTGCCCATTCACCAGATTTTAAAAGAAAGGTCTCCCAAAGATCTGTATAGCAGTACTTATAAGGAGGAACAACATAATTCCATTGACCATAAGAGAAAGAGATTGAGCCGGGATTCTTTTTTCCCGCAGATAAGATTTGTGACCAGATCAGCGATGCTGTGCTTGATGCCCACCTTCAGCAGGACCCTGATGCCAAAGTGGCTTGTGGTAGGTTCTAAACATTGCTTGCTTACCAACTGATGAAAAGGTAACACTGTGAAAATTACTTCATAAGAGTGACATTTGAGTGTGAATTTATCTTTTATTAGAAACTGTTGCAAAAACTGGAATGATCCTTCTTGCTGGGGAAATTACATCCAGAGCTGCTGTTGACTACCAGAAAGTGGTTCGTGAAACCATTAAACACATTGGATATGATGATTCTTCCAAAGGTGTGTTTTAATGAGTTGGCATTTCTAAGCTCATTTTTCCACGTTTTCAGCTCTCTAGTTCTGTCTTTAGAGTGTTCTTGCTAAACCATTAATCCCAGTTGTACAGTTTTACTATCTGTGTTGTTCCAGCCCTGTTTAATTCTCTTAAAGTTCCAAGTTTTAGGTATACAAGTTTCCCCCTGCTATCCAAAAATGGGACATTCCTGTGCAACCTGGAAGCCAAAATGAGGCAAAGGCTTCATTTTTACAGTAGACCTACATTAGTACGTAGCTTTTTTGGTAAAAGCAGAAATTCTCTGCAGATTTTTTTCAGTCAATGAAAACAAGTACTGGTATAGGTCTTTGTTAAAGGTGTGAAACACTTCAGAAAAGGGGGGGGGGATACCTGTATTTGATATAGCAGTATTTAAAATTCCAGATACTTGTTGTAAATAGAAGGCATTGGTATTTCTTTGTGCCCCCCCCCCTTTTTTTTTCCTTAAGGCATTGTTTTGTTTGTAGGGTTTGACTACAAGACTTGTAATGTGCTGGTAGCCTTGGAGCAACAGTCACCAGATATTGCTCAAGGTGTTCATCTTGACCGGAACGAGGAAGACATTGGTGCAGGGGACCAGGTACCTTGGTGTAGACTATCTGCATCTCTTCTAACATTAAATTCCAAAGCTTGGATTGATGACATTGACTTTTTCCTTTTTTAGGGTTTGATGTTTGGTTATGCCACTGATGAAACTGAGGAATGTATGCCTTTAACTATTGTCTTAGCACACAAGCTCAATGCAAAACTGGCTGAACTACGCCGCAATGGCACTTTGCCTTGGTTACGTCCAGATTCTAAAACTCAAGTAAGTGATGATTATAAAGCTGGATTACACATACTTCACAGAACATCAGTAAACTTGTTTAAAGCTAACTGGAAAAAGACTAGTATTTATCCTTTGTATTATAATTTAGGTTTGTCTTGGCTCTGTATCTAGTAAACTGATGCTCTGATCATCTGCTTTGTCTTCAAGGTGACTGTGCAGTACATGCAGGATCGAGGTGCTGTACTTCCCATCAGAGTCCACACAATTGTTATATCTGTTCAGCACGATGAAGAGGTTTGCCTTGATGAGATGAGGGATGCCCTAAAGGAGAAAGTCATCAAAGCAGTTGTACCTGCAAAATATCTTGATGAGGATACAATCTATCATCTACAGCCAAGTGGCAGATTTGTTATTGGTGGGCCTCAGGTAAGGCCTTATATACAATTCAACTTTTTTGAATTTTCTGTTATGTTGACTTGCAAATTTGACTATTGTCACCTTTTTTGGGGGGGGGTGGTTAGAAAACAGCCAGATGCTTTCACATTTTATTAGCTACAGTATAGTTTTTGGTTTTTTTTGCATTTGATTCTTCTGAGGATATTTGCTGAGTGATACAGAATAGGTGTTTAACAAACCTGATACAGAACCGTTTATTGGAAAGCACTAAGTATAAAGTGACTTAAATCCTGTAATTTCAGGGTGATGCTGGTTTGACTGGCCGTAAGATCATTGTGGACACTTATGGCGGTTGGGGAGCTCATGGAGGAGGTGCCTTTTCAGGAAAAGATTATACCAAGGTGGACCGTTCAGCTGCTTATGCTGCTCGTTGGGTGGCAAAATCCCTTGTTAAAGGAGGTCTGTGCAGAAGGGTTCTTGTTCAGGTATATATTTTTTTGTGTAACTGGAGTGATTAGAAGGCATGCAAGTGGGAGGGCATTTAGCATAGTATTTGTCTTTTTTTAAAATACCAGCGTATTACATAAGTGTGTGGGTCTTTTAAACACTGACTCTTATGACATTTGAATCCTTTTAGGTCTCTTATGCTATTGGAGTTTCTCATCCATTGTCTATCTCCATTTTCCATTATGGCACCTCTCAGAAGAGTGAGAGAGAGCTATTAGAGATTGTGAAGAAGAATTTTGACCTCCGCCCTGGGGTCATTGTCAGGTAAAGATGGTAAAGCCTATTGCTAGTTAAAAATGAGGGTGTGGGTGTATGTACATATATTTGAGATATATTCAAATCAAGGTGAAGGTCTGAAGATTCCTCAAGTGGGGAAATGTTTTAAGTCCTAGAACTGTTGATGTTATCTTTAAATTGCCTTTAGTAAAGGCTTATGTTAAGAACAATCTAAAACTACAGTGCTCCATGGCTTAGACTAACCATCCTAGAAAGTCTTCCACATTTGATAATGGGGATTTGTGCTTGTGTTATCTAAGGATGTTTATTTTACTTAAAAGAAATTAGTACAAATAAGTGGGATATTCAAGGCTGCTATAAAGGAAATAAACAGGGTGTGGGCATGGGACCTTGGTAAGTATGCCATGATCTCAGAAGAGCTTTTGATACTTGCAATTTCTCAGAATAATGACAAGTTTTCATATTTGTTGAGCCAAGGATGGAAAAACAAGAACTGTAGTTACTAATAAGGACTGTGCGAGGAGTTTGGACACCAGAGAAGTAACAAACACTTCTGCCACAAACTTTTTTCCTAGCAAACCCCAGAGAACTGAACTCATTTGCCAGAACTCTTGAAAATGAGTCTTGCTGATTGTTTTGCTTTATTTTAATTGAATGCTACATATTAAGTTACGGACTTGTATATTCCAGGGATCTGGATCTGAAGAAGCCAATTTATCAGAGGACTGCAGCCTATGGCCACTTTGGTAGGGACAGCTTCCCATGGGAAGTGCCCAAAAAGCTTAAATATTGAAAGTGTTAGCCTTTTTTCCCCAGACTTGTTGGCGTAGGCTACAGAGAAGCCTTCAAGCTCTGAGGGAAAGGGCCCTTCTTCCTAAATTTTCCTGTCCTCTTTCAGCTCCTGATCAGTTGCAGTCACTCCTAGTCAATGACATGAATTTTAGCTTGTGTGGGGGACTGTAAGTTGGGCTTGCTATTCTGTCCCTAGGTGTTTTGTTCACCATTATAATGAATTTAGTGAGCATAGGTGATCCATGTAACTGCCTAGAAAAAAACCAACAACACTGTAGTAAATAATGCTTTTTGAAATTGAACCTTTGTGCCCTATCACCCAACCTTCTAAAATCCTAATTGCATTGACTTTCCCACCAAATGCTGAAAATGTCCTGTAATGTGCACGTAAAGTACTTGTAGTTCCATTATAGCCTCTGTCTGGCAATGCCATAGCCCTGTCAGCATGAATTTGTAATGTCTTGAGCTCTATTATGAATGTGAAGCCTTCCCTTATCTTCCTATAACTTGATCCATTTCTAATTATGTAGCTCTTTGTCAGGGAGTGTTCCCTATCCAATCACTCTTGCATGTAACGCAAGTTCCAGTTGGAGCTCTAGCCTGACAAAAAAAAAAAAAAAAAAGGCAGTTACCATTAAACCATCTCCCTGGTGCTTATGCTCTTAATTGCCATCTCTTAAATAGCACCAAATCAAAATCTCTCCACTTTTCAGCTGTCTTTTGGAGGACGTACGTAATAAGGTTTTTATTTAGTAAACCAACCCTATGCATGGTTTCAGCACTAGCCAAACCACCAACTCCTAGCTCTAGAAAAACAGGCACTTGGCACCCTTGTGATGTCATACAGAGAAGTCACAGGGCAGTACCTGAGGGTCTGTAGGTTGCACACTTTGGTACCAGATAACTTTTTTTTTTCTTTATAAGAAAGACTGAGTACTCCACACTGCACAATAATTCCTCCCAGGGTTTTAACTTTGTTTTATTTTCAAAACCAGGTCCAATGAGCTTTCTGAACAGCTGGTGTAGCTACAGAGAAACCAGCTTCCTTCAGAGAGCAGTGCTTTTGGCGGGGAGGAGGAAATCCCTTCATACTTGAACATTTTCTAATTGCTTATTTATTGTATTCTGGGGTATGGCGTAAGTACAGAGAAGCCATCACCTCAGATGGCAGCTTTTAAAAGATTTTTTTTTTTTTTTTTTTTTTTTTTTCCTCAACACCATGATTCCTTTAACAACATGTTTCCAGCATTCCCAGGTAGGCCAAGGTGTCCTACAGAAAAACCTTGGGTTAGACCTACAGGGGGTCTGGCTGGTGTTAACAGAAGGGAGGGCAGAGCTGGTGCGGCTGGCCATGGAGAAAGCGGACTTGGCTGGTGTGGTACAGAGAAGCCAGCTTGTTTACATGCTTATTCCATGACTGCTTGCCCTAAGCAGAAAGTGCCTTTCAGGATCTATTTTTGGAGGTTTATTACGTATGTCTGGTTCTCAATTCCAACAGTTTAATGAAGATCTAAATAAAATGCTAGGTTCTACCTTAACTGTGTCCATTATTCTTTAAAAGTGTTTTGGTATGAATATGATCTGAGAATATATTCTTTATCCCTGAATAATTGTAAACCTTCTCATGGTTCAGGGAAATCACCTCACACCTCTTCAACCATGACTGCAAGCATTTCAATAGGTTTGTAAAGCCGATCCCTAGCATGAAGAAAAATACTCAAGATTTGATCTGTTTGTCCAGCACTACCTTTTTGGCTGATACAATGGCCAAGATCCATGTGTCCTTACTGTAGCAGCCACTCAACCACCAGGAATGTTTTAAAATTGTCCAAGATCAAGGACAAAACATGGAATGGTAATGTTTACTCTTAAGCTTAAACCCATTATTTAGCTTTCTACTGTGAAAGAGTCTTAAATATGCTTTAAGTATTAATCCCTTTATTATAAACAGATGTTAAAGGCTGCAAGTTATGTTCAGTACATGACACAGTTGGCCAAATTTTTGAACAGTGGTGAGGGGGCCAGGTTCTAATTCATTTTATAAGCTAGCTAAAGTGAAAATTTTAACAATTATAGTGAAGATGCTGTAAGTTTCTAAAACTATTCTGAGTTTGTGTACAGAGTGGTCTACACAAGAACTACAACCATCCCTTTTTAAGCCTAGGAGCTAAAAGTACAGACAGCTACTTGGCATGTTTACACGAGCATGTATGAAAATCAAATGGTTCAACTTTTTACTGCTGACCTATAAATGTAAGTGAGACCCAAGAAATGCTTAATTATACCTCTTTGGAGGCTTAAAAATTTATGTTAGGAGGGGAGCCAAAGTTAAATCTGTTTAAAAAGTTTCAAAAAGCTTTTTTAAGAGAATGAACAACACATTGCTGTCAAAACAACTATGCTGGTCCGATAAGGGGAATGATTCGGGAAGAGTTGGGTGCCTATAGGCTGGTGGGACAGCGCCAGGGAAATTAAGGTTAGGTTCAGTACTTGCTAAGAAGATAAACTGGACCTTAAGGAGCTTGGGGAAGGATATTTGTAAAGGACCTGTCTTCTGCCTAATGGGGAAAAAGTTTCTAAAGGTGAAGAAAAATAAGCAGCCCAGGGAGAAGAGAACCAAAGATGTCAACTGGGGTGATAATGCAGGCCATGTATGGAAGGAAAGGTCAAATGTGTGGGTTAGAAGGAAATCGACTTTCTACAAAGTTTTGAAGGGATGACCTGGGGGTCAAGGGACAAAAGATCCAAATGCTGGGAGTAGAATAAAATGGAATACTTTTAAAGCCTGGCTAAAAGGACATTGACAGCCCATTCCTATAACGGCTGCACAGGGCCTGATTTCCTCCTGAAATCTGAACTGAAGATTTATTCCATTGAACAGCTTTCCTCATAAACAGTATTAAGATGACTACCGTTCCACTCCGTCCCACCCCAACATTTTCACTGGGAAAAAGGTGGTATACTAACAGTTTCAGGATAGCATCCTTGCCTATATTAAAACTACTCTTTAAGAGTCCCTTCCCCAAAAGAACTATTCTTACCCATCAAATAATAGGCATGGGGAGGACGGGCAGGTAGTGCAGGGGAACAAGATAGCAAAGGACATTGCCACAGTATACTGTGTCATTGAGATCTGCAAAACTATTGAAAACCAGTGTTTCCCCACACTATTCTTACCAGAGTGATCAAGATACCCTGTGGAACAGCTACTGCTAGCTTAACGCACACAATATCTTGTAGGAATCAGGCTTCAGTGGGATGCCCTTAATTCAGGCCCAACCTGCACAACTGCACCTACTCTAGTCTAAGGGTGAAAGAATATAGGAAGTACTAGAGATGAACAGACTGAAGAAGAGGTAGAACTGATACAACTTAGAATTTGAGAAATGAGAAAAAAGGAAGACTCAGGATTTAGATGGCTTGGCCAAAAAAAAAAAAAAAAAAAAACAACTGCCACTCATAAAGGAGAAGCAGGTCTGAGCTGGGGATGAATGTAAAGTTATGTTTAGGACAGAGTTTGAAAGCTTTGTTGGATACCCAGGTGGAGTGAATTAGATGTATAGGTGAAGAGCACAGGAAAAAAAGCTAATAAGCAGCATCACTGGAAACCATGAGGTGGACACAATCATCCCAAGTGTGTACAGTGAGAAGGCAGCTGCAGAGGAAAGAACCACTGACTGAGGAGGCGGGGGTGGGGTGGGGCATGGGAAGAGAAGCCTGAAAATAGAGATGTCATCCTTTATTGAAGTTGCTGGGACTGCTAATTCACTGCTGGTCTTTGCTATGAGACCAAGAGCATCCAGAGCAGGCGCTTGCTTTCCCCCACCTTTTTTCTCTGTGCATTCTTACTTCCTAGCCCAGTGCCAGGTTTTTGAGTTTTTAAGGAATTGAGGTGCTTCCTCAATCACCCTGTACATCCAGATCTACAGAATAACTGCAAACATACCCTAATCCATAACCAAGTTTGGTTAATTCCTACTTTACATCACTCTCTTTTCACTAAAGGCTAGAATAATGCTAAATACACTGAGCTCAAGGGACCTACTACCAATCTTCTAAATTTCCTTATTAGTTTGACTTTGTCCTATTCTAACTATTCTCATAGCTGCTAGGGAAAAAACTACTGGCTGTATACATAATAGTAACAATGAAGAAATCACAACTGTAGAGAAGAAAAAATTACCCTGCGCATTTAGAACTTGATCACTATCCTAATCTTGCCTGTAACTAAGAAGACAAATTTGAAGCTGCATTATTTCATTATTATTGTCAGTGATTCTAGAAATTACAAGAGGCAGGGTATGGGACCTTAAGTAAAATAGATGAGAGTAAAACCATCTATACATCTCTTACTAAGTGTTGTCTTTGAGCAAATTAATACTGTCTCTGAGCCTCACTTTCTCCAACTGTAAAATAGGGCTAATGGCTAGTGAGAACTAAATATAGTAACACAGGCACAATACTTCACACAGCGCCTAGCATATATATAACAAGTACTTGAAAAAAGGTCATCATGGTACATTAAATCTTTTTCCCCAAGAAGCCAGTCGTTAAACCTTTTACCCCTTTATCCTAGAAGGGCATTTTCACATTGCTTTTAAACCCCTCTTAGCCCCTTAACCTTGATATGATAAAGTTTATCCTTGATTCACTCCCTTGGTTCCTCTAAGGTATCCTCTCTGAATTTAAAAGAACTACAGACAAAGGAAAAAATGTGTAAAATATCAATTTCTTCACATTCCCACTACACAGGTTAATGGTCCTATGACTGGTTGTTCCCACATCTGTACCCAAGTCAGAACTCTGAGTGGACATGGTCAGAATTTGGCTCAGGAGGATTAGAATTTGAAGAATCTGTGTTTGAATGACTCAACTCTCCCACTGGCTCAAAGGGTCGCAAGTTTGCGTAAGTCACCTCTTGGGCCAGCTGCTCCAGGGAAGGGCGGCCTAGTACCAGATTTCGAAGCGAGATACAAGTCATCAGGAAGCTGAAAAAGAGGAAAAAGTTCACCCAGTCTAAAGTGTTTCTACATAGGAATTCCTGCCAAAGCCCTTAGGGCGAGCTGGTCCTACCTTCTCTCATTCAGGCATAAGTGAAAATACCCCCCAGTGACCCACCCATCCCAGCTGGAAGGGCACCCCACTCTTTATATGGTCTGGTAAAGGATTCCAGAATCTGGTAGGAATAACCCACAAGAGTCTGGTGATAAGTTGAGGCAGAACAAGACAGCAGGCCACCAGACACAGGTCACTGACTCTTCCATTAAGTCAGGGAAAGAATGGAGAAAGAAAAAGATACTTAGCACTAGACTGTCCTTTCCTGGGAAAGTACCACCCTCCACAAACACCCTGCCATTACCTTCCCCAGAGAAGTTACCCAACTCACAACCATCTGATGACATTGACCAGTACTGTTGTGGAAAACTCACCTGCGGCGAAAGATATAGAGCTTCCGCAGCAAGAAGCGGAAGAACCGCTCGTGGAAAGGGGTATTTCTCCGGCGTTCAAGTTCTTGGAGCCTTCGCTGGCGTCTAAGAAAGGTCTGAACCAGTGGTGTTGGCTCAGGGCCCCCTTGTACTTCCCCTTCTAGCAGAGGCTGCAGCTCTGGAGGCAGAGGCCCCGTTTCTGCCGAGAAGATGGCAAAAAGAGAAATCACTGAGATTATTCCTTTAGAACTCTCACCAGTCAGAAGCTTCAAGTTCATTCTTTAATGGCTATATCCTCATTCACAGCCCTGATTTCTCATAACCAGGTGCTTTCTCAGCCAAATCTTCATATACTCACCAGTTCCATTCTCTACCTTCTCCTTTAATTCTTGCAGATACGCCAGGTCTTGCTCCAATGCCAGCTCTGTAGTATTGACGTAGATGTACATGTAGCAGGAAGGACTGGATGATATCGTATAAACCTTATGGTACTCACCAGCAGGCAACTGACAAGGGGGAGGAAATGGATTATTTCACTCCCTAACCTTTTTCCCTCAGCAGCCTATGTGCCTTGTGCATTCCCCACTGTACCCCAATCCACCCTGGTCCCTTACCCAGGCACTTTCTTCTCATTGCATTTTGGAGTCCAAAGGAACTGACTTCTAGAATCCTGGTGAGGCTATTCACAGCCTCATCAAAAGCAAAGGAGGCTTTTTTTGGGAGCCCGCACTTTTGAGTCTCTGATAAATTAACTCCACTCGTCTAAACTTTTCTGCCATTGTTAATTCCAGCAAAATACCTGCATTTTTTCTCCCTCCTGAAGAGTCTGATTCTTCTGTTCTGCCACCAGCTCGACAGTCACCTCCCCCTGCAGCAGCTGAATGCTAGTGTTGCCCAGGTCTTCACTCACAAAATTCTCCAGGTGCAGCCCTGCCAGGGGCAACAGAGTTCCCCATCCCATCCTATGGAAGATGAAATCACTCCCAGCCAGAACAGAGACATCACACCTTTACCGCTACCACCCCTCAGGTTTCAAGAATATTCCTCCCAGCAAGAATGCTCCTCCCTCCTCTACCACATGCAGTGTCCCCGGCCAAGAAAGCCACAGGGAAAGACAGCAAAGCTTTCTTTGCTTTCCTCCTTACCTGGGAAATCTGCAATGAAGACCACCTCAGTGTGGTTGTCCAGGCTGCTCTTGATTTCCTGTAACTTGGTCCTCCAGGGAGACAGGTCCATCAACAGTGGCTGCAGCCAAGGTGTACGTTGGAAGGGGGACCAGGCGGCCTGCACGATGTCCACACGAGGGTCAAAAATCCTTAGGAAAGAAAACCACGTTCTAAGGAGACCACAGCCCCCAACCCACCAGAATTTCTGGTTCTGTTCCTTTCATCACTGTTCCCAAATAGAAAAAATGGCTTATGTCAGCACGTTAGTGCCATTGTGGGGCACAGAGAGAAGAGGCAAGAGATTCTGGAGCAAGGGGGAGGAATAAGGGGTTAGTGGCCACCTGAGGAGAATTGCGTTAACAGCTTCTTTAAAAAAAAAAAAAAAAAAAAAAAAAGTTACCTTTTCTTCTGGTTGATGGTGCCCCCTGCTGGAAGCAATCAGCTATGCCCACAACCAGGTGAACAGGTACATGCACCAGAGGACAGCCTTTCAAGCAAGCCAACACTGGGGAACATGGGCTATTCATCTTGGCAAAAGGAGTGAAACTTCATTTTTCCCCTTCTCTGTTCCCCTTGCCCACCTCTGCTGGAAGCGGTCATTGATGGAGACCCAAATATCAAAGTAGATCTGGGGATCAGTGACATTGTACTTGGGAAGCAGGTGGCTCAGGCAAGTGGCATATTGCTTCAGCATGTCTGCGTGATCCTTCCATCGCCGGCTCTGTGTGAATACCTGCCCCAAACCCCCACATTAGTCCCACCTCGTTGTTATCAACCTCCCAGACAGCTCATGCCCCGCCAACAGCACAAGAGATCTCTGCCTGTTACCTGTTTCGACCAGGGGGAAAAAAACCTGAACTTGTCTTTGGGGGAGAATTTTTCGTTGCTGGGCTTTTTACTACTTACCTTTCCTAAACCTTATTTCAATTCAAAGAAGTGAATGGCACTACCCTATTTTAATTTCAACAAAAGAAGGGTCAACCTGGCTCCTGAGAAAAGGGCTGAATGGACCCAGATTATGTTTTACTTTACAATTATGTTTAGGACCAAATCAGACCCTGATGGTCCAGGGAGCTCTGACGAACTGGAGGTCATCAACATCAGGTGTCTCACCCCAGGGTTAAGGTAGCCCAGCTCGCCGGTGCGGCCGTCACGGTAGGTGATCTTCACGTGCTGGTGGGAGCGTGAGTGGACCATCATGTCCCAGGAGTAGCCATACAGCCCATTTGTCCAGTTGTTATAGCCCTGAGAAGGCAGGGCAGAGGCGATCAGCCCAGCTGTCCGCCTATTAACCCCATCCTCAACCAACATAGGGGCTGCAAAACCAGCCCCACACTTTCCCTAATGCCACGCCCCCTGCCACCTCCCTAGCTAACCCCCAGGTCACACATACCTGGGTGAGGAAATGGGAGTAGGGCAGGAAAAGCTGCTCCAGGAGGTAGAACAGCGTGAAGGCAGCACCCAGCCGATGGCGCAGCCCTGGCTTTTGGCCACCTTTGGCCCGGCTCCTCTTATACATGCAGGACACACTGGGTTGAGGGGTAGCCTTGAGGGGCAGTAGTTCCTGCAGCCTTTTGGGGAAGCGAGATACGAGCTTCCGGGGCCACTCAGGGGAGCAGAAGAGAGGGCTGCTGGCCAGCATGACGTAGGGGAACATACCTAGAAAAGGAGGGAGGCAATAAGTGTTTCAGGAGTTTGGCTGGGGGGAACATGGGTAAACCCCTCAAGCCCTCTCCTTTCGGAAGCCTCTCCCCGGTACTCCACCTGTGATGAAAGCAGCTCGTAACTCAAGCGGTCTTATTTCCCCGAGATGCCTTACTCTGCAACATACAAGCTGAGCCCAGAGGCCCCAGTCCTTTCCTCCCGTTTACTGCCATGTCAGTGACTGCATCTGACTCAGTGTAGCTCCCGTGGCCATCGCCGTCTCCTGCTCCCCGCACACCGGTGGCTTCCCACCTCCTACCAGACCAGAGGTACTGACCAATGCTGAAAAGCTGGGAATTCATGCAGTGGAAGTAGGACACGAAGAGGAGGCCGATGGACCTTGAGGCATCAAAAAAGAGCAGGAAACCAGCTGAGAGGTCGAGCAGCAGTCCGCACCAGTGCACTACCAGTAGACTGGTCATCTCCTCGGACAAGACTAGTCTGCAGACACCGGAGACAGAGGTCAGCCACCAGTGCACTGGAGAAGCCAGCGTTTACGGCACATTCACAGCAAATGTGCCTCTGCTCACCCTGTCCTTGCCAAAGGAAGTACCCTAGCAGGTGGGTAGAACTCTACATAAAGACACCCTGTGGTAGAGCCTCCAACCCCCTTTTATTTCCATACCCTTTAGGTGTTCAAATTTTTTTCAATGTACCCTATGTGCTAACCAAGGGCAGATTTCCTGGGGGTGGTAGATTCTCCACAGAGGATATAAAGGAGAAGAAACTATAAAGGTGAATGACCAACTAACATAATAAAATCAAACGTCTGAAACTGGGAAATAATAGGCAAGAGGAAAAAGAACAGAGTAAAAAGCGAGGAAAGAAAAAACGGGAGTAAGGGAGAAATCGAGAGTTTTCTAAGAGGTGGCAACAATGGTTTTGTCAGGGCAGGGACTGTCCATCTGCTAAGTCCACTGGCCGAGGAGTCCTGGTGAGCTGGGAGCTCGGACTCATGCACCAGGTCACCTTATTCTGATTCTTTCCGGTTTTAGTTTTTTCCTTTCGTTCTGCCCCTCCCATACGTCTCCAAGGGGCAGGTAAGACCTAGATGTTTTGGTATCACTGACTTTGCCTTCTGCTGAAGAGAAAGATGAGCGGACAGAGGAAAGCACATGGCAAATTCAGGCAAAGCAGGAACAGCAGCCATTCCTGCAGCCCTGAGGGAGGCGAGTCACCCGCTGTGCACCACTGCCGCAAGGAGACGCCTGCTCTGCCTGCCACTCACTTGAAGGGACTGAAGAGCCAGTGCCGGGACAGATATTCCATGGAGTAGCCTTCCACCCAGTCTGCGTCCAGCTTTTTCACACCCGCGATGAAGTACACAATGAAGATCTGCAAACACAAAATGCAAAGCGAAGGTTCAAATAAAAAAGAACCTGATTTTCTGCAGGTCTAAAATGACCTAAGTTCTGATCTGAGCTCAGGCCCTAAAGAAGGTTACATTCACTCCATCTACTATCTGGGATCTTCACGCGTATGGACATTCTACCAATGCCAGGGACGGTATTGGGTCCCAAGGGGAGTCATGAAGCCTAGATCTCTCGTAAGGACGCTCAGCTAGCAGGGGCAAAGCTCTGTGCTTTCCACGACGAGGTAAGAGAACCCAGAGACTAGGGGACTGGAAACTCAAGAGTCAGCCTTGCTTTCCAGCCAAAGGGAAAAAAAAAAAGGGAAGCTCCAGGGAGGCAGAGTACAGCATAGCCTGGCAGCAAAATGGTCATGCTGACAATGGCTGTGGAAGAACACCCCCCCCCCCCGCTTTCCTAAAATCCTATACCTGGCCACGCAGCACAGCATAGTTCCAAAGGGGCACGTGGGCATTCCGCTTACGGGCATTCAGCAGGCCGTCCACAGACCTACACCAAGGGTAGTAAGGTTAAGGAGAGCTTCTTAATCCCACACATTTCCACTTTTCTTTTTAAGTGTAATTATCTATCCCAGGCCATTTCCCCTATCCTCTCTGGTCCTCTGGGATCTTCTGAGGCTCTTTAGAAGTATAGGAGCAAATTTAACAGTGATTATTTTCAGTCATAATAGCAATACTACTAGTGCATTAGAACACATGGTTCAGTGGTTACCATTAATTAGTGAGTCAACTAGTCTGTCTTAACGGACCAAATCAGGAAAAGGATTACAATGCTTCATAATATGACTGAATTTGAAAAAGAATGAATTTGAGGGAGTGTTTGAAAAGTTAAAGGTGTATGTAACTATATAGTACATTTAAGAAAAAAAAAATCTCAATATCCAAACCAAACTGACATCTCAGAGACCTAGATGTCAGGAACTAGTGCTGGAGGGTAACTTGGGAGAGAAGCAATAAACACAAGATATTAAAACGAGATGTATTCTGGGGAGACAGAAGCAAAGCAGGTTTCAAGAAGACAATGAATGAGCAGAGAGGTTGGGAAGGGGCAGCTTGTGCTTAAAAGCACAACTGTGCTTTTAACTTGTGGTTAAAAGCCTCATGGCACTGTAATGAGGAAAAATGTAAAGTGTTTAGTACAGTGCCTGGCCATGGGGAAAGCCCTGAGTAAGGGATAAGTATTTTTCAAACTGCGTAAAATTATAAAAATGGAACTTTTCATGAACATTCTGTCAAAACTGTCTCTTAATTTTATATGATCAGACCTGTGCATCTGAATGAGCTTAAAGGTTTACAAAGGGGTATGTCTAGGTATAATTAATGGCTGATAAGTCACTAACAAAGGCATCGTCTGAGATTTTTTTCCCGATACCCATCTTACTGGCATCTCCTATTTGCTTAATGGGGAGAATCCCTAGAGGTCATCTACCCTGCCACCCTGTCTCCAAATCCCTTCACCACTTCCCCTGAGAGATGGTCACCTAAGCCAGAGGTGGGGGGAGGGTTACCTCCTCCCAGGACAGCATTGCTGAGCAGCCCTGGTGGGCCCTCTCCTTCTGATATGACTCTGCCTCACAGCAACTTCTACTCTTGGCTCTAACTCTGCCCCTCTGGGCTCACACAGAGAAAGTCTGCTCCCTCTTCCACATGACCACCCTTGAAGTATCTGAAAACATCTATGTCTGGCTTTAGTCTTCTCTTCTTCTAAGTGGATTACAGGAAGTGGATAGATCAAGGCACCTGGGGAGATATGGAAAGAGTGAAGGGGTAGGAATGGAGCCATTTTGCTTTTTGTCATCCCACGTGCCCCAACCTCACTGACTCCTCCCCTTCCCAAATTCATCTGGACCAAAGTGTGACCCTATAACCACACTTTGCAAAGCATGGTTGAAAATACGCTTGCTGGGGCAAATTCTAGGATCTCACCGGACCCCTACCACTGGTAACCATCCTGACCCAGCCAACCCTTTTCCCCTTTCCCCTAGAATCATACCAGTAGCGATTTGCATCCACGAATGTCAGCTGAAAGGCCAACAAACCATACAGATAGGAGTGGTTGTTCCATGACGTCTTGTCCAGGAGAAACACATACCAGTATGGCAGCAGGAATAACACACAGCTTATCCGGTAGCACAGGCCCAGCATCATGCCCAGTGCCCCTGGGATTTGTGGGGGAGAGGATCAAGAGGTCAAAGGGTCACCAGAGGCCCAGTTCCCCCAGGACAGGCTGTGGGTGGGATTAAGAAAAGTCATTGGACATTTTATAATCACAAAGCCAAATGAAAAATCAAATGTTATTTTAGCATTTTAAAAAGACTCATGAGGGACGCCTGGGTGGCTCAGTTGGTTGAGCAGCTGCCTTCGGCTCGGGTCGTGATCCCAGAGTCCTGGGATCAAGTCCCATATCGGGCTCCTTGCTCGGCGGGGAGCCTGCTTCTCCCTCTGCCTGCCTCTCTGCCTACTTGTGATCTCTGTCTGTCAAATAAATAAATAAAATCTTAAAAAAAAAAAAAAGACTCATGGGGTAACAGCTCAGATGACACACAGGGAGCGGGATGATATTAGGAGTCACAGCAGTGGGGCGCCTGGGTGGCTCAGTGGTTAAAGCCTCTGCCTTCAGCTCAGGAGTCACAGCAGAAGTGAAATAATGAACCCAAGACTTTGGTCATTCACCGGCATGCTTTGTATTTCTGTGGTTTAGGGAGGCTAGTCAATACTCCCATCTCTCCCATACTTTCCCTCACCCAGAAACATGATGGTATAGACAAGATACATCCAGTCAAGTGGTAGTGGCTGCAGGGCGTCCAGCAAAGGGAAGCGGCACACGTCCAGCCCATCCAGGTATCTTCGGTCCAGAGAGCTGAGCCCCCGCTCTTGGGGAATGTCCAACACCATCATCAGCCCTGGGAAGGCAGTCGAGGAGGCACCCTTAGGCCTCAGCAAAGGAAACAGTGGAACACAGCACCCAGCTCCAGGGTCAGACTTTTTACCTAACCCTGGCTCTGCCATTTATTCATTCATTCAACAAATGAATTCATTCATTCATTTATTCATTATTCAACAATAATTACTGAGTGTCTGCTCTGTGCTAGGCATTATGCCAGCTATGTGATCTCAGATAGTCACTGCACCTCCCTGAGCCAATTCCTCCTTCCCTATTTGAGAAAGGGACTCAATAGTATCTTACAGGGTTACAGGAGGTGCCTGGATGGCTCAGCTGGTTAAGTGTCTGCCTTTGGCTCAGGTCATGATCCAAGAGTCCTGGGATGGAGCCCTGCATCAGGCTCTCTGCTCAGCAGGAAACCTGCTTCTCCCTCTCCCTCGGCCCCTCCCCCTGCTTGTGTGCGCTGTCTCTTTCGGTATCTCTCTCAAATAAATAAAAATCCTTAAAATGAATTTTAGAGGGTTACAATGAGGATTAAATAAGAGAAGTGTACAAAATCCTATAAAGGCTGTTCAGGTAACCTTGAATTATTAACTTCTGTCCTCCGAGGCCATAAAAAGTGCTCTAGGATGGTGCGTCTTAACTTTTCACTTCTTAGCACACCCAGAAAACAGTATTTGGTTTACCACACTAGAGCAAACAGAAGGGGCTACTCAGGTCAGGAGGCCAGTTCCAGTTAAGGCAGGGTTTCTCAACCTCAGGACTGCTCACATTTTGGGCTGGTTAATTATTTGCTGGGAGGGGTTATCCTGTGCACCATTGGTCACTCAACAGCATCCCTGGCTCCTAAGTAAATACCAGTAGCTACCTATTCCCCTTCCCCCAAGTTGTGACAAATAAAAATGTCTACAGTCATTGCCAAATGTCCGCCAGAGAGCAAAATTGCCACCAGTTGAGACTGGGCTAAAAGAATTAATATCTTAGCACATTTGTAACCCATTCCAAGCATACATGCTGTGGCCTATGAGTAAGGAAACTCTGGATTAGGGAGTCACAGCCAAAATGTCAGCCCTGTCACCCTGCTATTTCTCTGAGGTCTGGTCCTGAGTATAGTTACTGGGCAACTTCATGCCACAAGCAAGATGGGTCTCTGGTCATCTGCCTCTGTATTTCCTATGGCCTCAGATCAAAGCATTTCTGCCCTCCAATCCCTAATCAGAGGAGACAAAGGCGGATTTGATCCTAAACTCCACAAAGATCTCTTCCAGGAAATCAGTATCTTCAGCTCTGAAGAAAAGGGAGGCAAGTCACTAGTAAGTAACCAAGAATTGCGCAAGGGATGATGGTTATTCTCCCACCCATCATCACACTAGTCGCTCCAGAAACCCCATTTACCAAAGAGAAAACGGAAGACAGCCAGGCTGGCAGGATCCGTTGGTCGATTCAGCAGGGTCACCAGCCTTCCCCAGCTGGAAACATCTGTGCACTCAAACCCCAAGAGTTTCCCCATTCCGCTGCCCTGGCTCGGCCCTGAAGACTGTCCAGCCTTGTCTTTCTGTACTTTATCTGCAAGCAAACAGAAAAGTGTATCTGCAGGTGTGGGGGCGGAAGTGCTTTAAAATCGGCTCCTCCCCAAAACACAGAAACCACAGCCCCTACAGCCCCAGGATTTCTCCCTATCAGGGTTCTCCCATTTATTTCTGACTACTAGAAACATCCTCGCTGTGCCAGATCCTTCTGGATGGATCTCCCAGTGTGCCAGAACCTCTCTCAGACTATAGCCCCCTAACCGCAAAGTGCCCCGAGTGTGTCACCATCACCCCAAAGCCGCATACTGCAACCTCTCTCTACAAGCCCCTTCCAAACAGAAACCCCTTTCCCGGGGTCCCTCAGGGCAGTCCTACCACCCCCACCCCTCTGAGACAGAGCCCCTCTCTCCCTCCGCCGCAAGGGAGGACTCTGAGCCTACGTGAGTCCGGCTGGACCCGCGCGGAACGGGCAGACACCGCCATGGCTCCGCGGAGGCAAGACGGCCAAAGCGGTGATAGACTAGCAGGTAGCGACGGGAGGACTCACTTCCCTAAGCCCCGCCTCACCGACACATCAGCACGCGGGCGGCCGGCCGGAAAGCGCTAGATAGGACTGTCGTGAACAGCTCTCGCCGGCGTCGCTTACTCCCTGCTTGGCGGCAAAGGGCGGAGCGAGGAACCTTGCGGTGGGGGGAGAGGGAGCTACGGCTGGTATCGCCGGACGGGGTGACGGAGGAGGAGCCAGGATTCCCCCAGACGCCCATCTTCAGCTGCTAGACCAGTCTTAGCATGAAGCGTCCCAAAGCCCTTGGCGCTTTCAGTCCTAACAAGTCTCAGAGTCCTGACAACTTCCCTGACCCAACCACCCCCGCCCCCATTAGGTCTCTCCAGGTTGTGGGGTTCCTGCGTGCTCCCTGACGTGAGCATGCGGGTGCAAATGTCACTTTTTCCCCCAAGACGTTGACCTCCGAGTTGAGGACGCACCTGAAGGGCTGTCCCGGCGTAGGGAGAGGGTGCGAGTTGCTTTATTCTCTCTTCCAGTACCTGCCAAGAACCAGAGGTTTGAAATGAGCTGGGGAAACCTGAACGACACAGCTGCAGATGTAGATGTAGATGTAGCTTTAGAAGATGTAGAATAGGGGCAGCGCGTAGAGTGTGGTCGATCAGGGAGGATCCCTAGAGGTGAGTCTTGAACCGCACTTACAGTATGTAATTTTCTGCCATGGGATTGGCCAGCAGGATCACAGAAAGGCATCATAGAAAAGCAGTACTCGCATTTTCTTGTGTCAGGACACTTTTACACTGCTACACATTACTGAGAGCCCTAAAGAGCATTTATTTATGTGGGTTATATTTTCCACATTTACCGTACTGGAAATTTATACTGAGAAATGTTTAAAATACGTATTGAGTCACTTAAAAAAAAAAAAGTAATAAGCCATGTTTACAAATAAAACGTTTACATAAATAACTTATATGGAAAAAGTTTGTTTTCCACAAAAAAAATTGCACAAGTAGTACTATATTGTTTCATATGCAAATCTAATGTCTGGGTTAACTGGAAACAGCTGGATTCTCATATCTGCTTCTGCATTTGATCTGGTGCTGATTGAAGTATGTGAAGGAAATCTGGCCTCACAGATACTTAGTTGGAAAAAGGAAAATCATTTTATTTTATTTTTTTAAAAGATTTTATTTATTAATTTTTGACAGAGACACAGTGAGAGAGGGAATACAAGCAGAGGCAGTGGGAGAGGGAGAAGCAGGCTTCCTGCCAAGCAGGGACTCTGGGATTCCAGGACTCTGGGATCCTGACCTGAACAGAAGGCAGCTGCTTAACAACTGTGCCACCCAGGCGCCCCTGGAAGAAGCATTTTAATAACGTTTTTAGGTAACGTTTAGGTAATTGTGGGTATCCTTGTTTGATAACACACCTAAACTTAAAAGTGGTAGTTTTTTACAGGTTAGTCAAATGTAGAATCTGAGGGGCACCTGGGTGGCTCAGTGGGTTAAACCTGTGCCTTCAGCTCAGGTCATGATCTCAGGGTCCTGGGATCGAGCCCCACATCGGGCTCTCTGCTCAGTGGGGAGCCTGCTTCCCCCTCTCTCTGCCTGCCTCTCTACCTACTTGTGATCTCTCTCTCTCTCTCTCTGTTAAATAAATAAATAAAATATTTTAAAAGTGTAGAATCTGAAATCATCTCAATGAACTGCATGCTCTGTCACATTGAAATCACTGGTACATCTCCCACTTTGGACCTTTTACAAAATCATGCATATAGTCGTTTGGAAAACATTGGTTTGGTGAGTTATACTGCTCTTCTAAATGCAGAGTCTCTTAAATGTTGGGAAGCTGCCAAGCTCACAGTGGCAGATACAAGTTTTCCAAAATTCTAATTTTCATTTGAAAGTTCAAATTTATTCATTGGCAACAAATACTGTCTATTGTTTCCCTTCGAGGAACAGCCACACTTCTTTCATTTTGGAAAAAAAAAAAAAAAAGATACCTGCCAAATGTGCCAGTTTGAATAACCATAGTTTGTCCAATGTCCACAAGTAAAATGATGTTTCATTTTTTAAAAAGATAGGAAGAAACAAAGATACTCAACATCTTATTTTATTAGGGAGTTACAAATTAGAACAACAATAAGTTAGCTGTTAGAGTGGTTGGAGCAACAGGAACTCTACTTCATTGTTGGTAGGAATGCAAAATGGTACACTCACTTTGGAAAACAGTCTGGCAGTTTCTTCCAAAACTAAACATGCTTTTACCATATGATCCAGCAATTGTGCTCCTTGGTAAAGACCCAAAGAGGTGAAAAATTATGCCCACACAAATATATAGCAGCATTATTCACAATTGCCCAAAGTTGGAGGCAACCAAGAGGTCCTTCAATAGGTGAATGGATAAACAAACAGATACATCCATACAGTGGAATATGAAGTGATAAAGCAAAACAACTATTAAGCTGCAAAAGGATGTGGGGGAACCTTAAACTCATATTCCTAAGTGAAAGAAACCAATCTGGAAAGCTTACACACTTAACCAAACTGATATCCTGAAAAAGGCAAAACTGTGGTTTTAAGGTGAAAGATCAGTGTTTGCCAGGAACTGGAGGGAAGAGGGGAAGGTGGGAGGGACGAATGGGATTTTTAGAGAGATAAAACTATCCTGTATGATACTGTAATGGTATCATGATGCATACATGTAATTATACATTTTCCAAAACCCATTGAATATGAACCCTAATGTAAACTATGGACTTTGTTAATAATAACACATCAACTGTAGCTCATCAGTTGTAAAGCAAATATGCCATACCAGTGCAAGCTGTTAATAATGGGAGAAAAATGGGAGAGTGCTAAGGGATATGTGGGAATGGTCTGTAGTACTCAAACAAATAAATTCTGTTAATTTTAAAACATTACTTCAGCTCACAGTTTAACTACACAAGTGCTTTTTCTCGGAACAACTGGGAGACGGCCATCATACTTGGGTATGCAAAGTGCTGTGTGTATTTCCCATAAAATAGTTAAGGGTGGGGGTGCCTGAGTGGCTTAGTGGGTTAAAGCCTCTGCCTTTGGCTCAGGTCATGATCCCAGGGTCCTGGGATCGAGCCCCGCATCTAGCCCTGCATCAAGCTTTCTGCTCAGCAGGGAGCCTGCTTCCCCCTCTCTCTGCCCGCCTCTCTGCCTACTTGTAATCTCTGTCTGTCAAATAAATAAATAAAATCTTTAAAAAAATAGTTAAGGGTGTGTACTTCAGTGTCAAGAATTAACAAAATTAATAATTCGTACTGCTTCATTAGGGATGTTGAAAATGGCATTCTTTGAAAATGCAAGTGTGCAGCCAGGAGGAATACAAGGACTATTACTGTGATTTGGTGCCACTGTCTCATTCCTGCTAACTTGCCAATAATTTTATTACCCACAGTTGCTTTTGTATCATCAGTGCAAATGACAACATAGTTAAAAAGACGAATAACGTATCAGTTTTATTATAGAAATAGTTTTGTTCTTGAAGTCCCCAGGGGTTCGTGGACCATGTGCTGAGAACCACTATCCTAAAGGAAAAGAATGTCTGGAGTAGATGTAAAAGTAGGGATTTCTAGGGACAGATGTGTTTGGCAGGTAGAATCGTGGGGTTAACAGTGTTCCTGCTACTGAGGGTCTGGCCCACTTCTAGGTTATCCTAACAGGCAAGGTAGGCCTAGTCATTTTAGAAGCCATAGATCTATTTAGGGGATGAATGTCTTAATCTGCTGTCAAACCCCAGTCCAAATGAATCCAATATGGGTTGGAAACTTTGGGCTAGCTCTTCTAAGACCATTCAAAATTAGATGGTTTCATTAAATTCAGCGTTTATGGGGTGCCTGGGTGGCTTAGTCATTAAGTGTCTGCTTTCGGTTCAGGTCATGATCCCAGGGTCCTGGGATGGAGGCCAGCATAGGTCTCCCTGCTCAGTGGGAAGCCTGCTTCTCCCTTTCCCACTCCCCCTGCTTGTCCTCCCCCTCTCACTGTCTATCTCTGTCAAATAAATAAATAAAAACTTTAAAAAGTATATAAAAAATAAATTAAGCATTTATAGTCTGTTATGTGCCAGAACTGGACAGGTTATAGAGAAACAAATTATTAAGCTGTCGCCTCTGTCCTATAGGAGTTAAAGGATAAGGAAACATAATAATAAAAGAATATGGAAATAATAGAATGATAATAATAGAATGTACAAAATCCTAAGTATTAAATGAGATTCAAAGTGCTGTGGGAGCACTGAAGAGGAAATGAATCACGACTGGAGAATTCAGGAAAGTTTTCTGAAAACTTGGCACTGGGCTTTGAAGGATGAGTATCATTTTGAGAGGAGAGAGGGAAATCAAAAGTTCTTAGTAGGGGCGCGTGGGTGGCTCAGTAGATAAGCGTCTGCCTTTGGCTCAGGTGGGTCATGATCCCGGGGTCCTGGGATTGGGCCCACGCATCAGGCTGCCTGTTCAGCGGGAAGCCTACTTCTCCCTCTCCCGCTCCCCCTGCTTGTGTTCCCTCTCTCGCTGTGTCTCTCTCTGTCAAGTAAATAAATAAAATCTTAAAAAAAAGTTATTAATATAGTCTTGGGTGACCAGAGAGCATTCTGGGTAAGAGAAGTACAGCTGGTAAAAATGAACTGTGCTAACTCAGCACCTCTTCACCCCATGACTTAATTTGTTTTTGTTGAGGAGGTTGATTTCCAGTTTATCCTTTCAGGACCAGTATAAAAAGACCCACACTACTTAGTATTTAATTATCCATAAAATGGTCTAATATTTAGGAAAGAGATTTCTTCATAGGTCCTTTCATTTTATTTTTTTAAAGATTTTATTTATTTATTTGAGAGAGAGCATGAGTGGGGGTGAGGGGCAGGGAGAGAGGAAGAAGGAGAAGCAGACTCCCCACTGAATGGGGTACCCAATGTGGGGCTCGATCCCAGGACCCTGAGATTATGACTTGAGCCAAAGGAAGATACTCAAACCACTGAGCCAAAAAGGTGCCCCTTTTTTGGCATGGGTCTTTCCTAAAAAAGAAAAATTATCAGGGTGCCTGGGTGGCTCAGTGGGTTAAAAGCCTCTGCCTTCAGCTCAGGTCATGATCCCAGGGTCCTGGGATCGAGCCCCACATCGGGCTCTCTGCTCATCAGGGAGCCTGTTGAGCTGCTCTCTCTCTGCCTGCTTCTCTCCTACTTGTGATCTCTGTCTGCCAAATAAATAAATAAATAAATAAAAATTATATTTTTATCTGCACTGCAGAGAAAAAAGCCCTCTTTCAGATCTCTCAGTTCAATACCTCAAACATTTAGTGAATGAGTACTGTGAGCCTGGTGTATGTCATGTCCAACAAGGGGTGCCAAGATAAAGACATAGCCCCTGCCTTCACAGAAGTTAGAGTCTCGAAGGTGTCAATGTGTATGCAGCTAATGGCAAAGCATATTACACATTCTATAACAGATAAAATGTGCTTAGGGATTCCTAGCTTGGGAAACTGGTGGAACGGGAGTACTACTCAGCAGGAGGAACATGGGGAAAAGATAAAGGGTTTGGTTTGGCTGTTGGTGGCATCTGTGTAGAGCGCACTGGAGAGGCAAATGAGAACAAGGTCAGGGCTGGAGACACAGATTTGAGACTCATCCATAAACAGCTGCTGAAACCATCATGCATTGCTCTTCCCTAGGAGACCAGGGTTTCAACCTCGGCATTATGGATATTTTGGTCTGCATAATTCTTTGTTTGGGGAGGGCTGCCATTGCATGTAGGAAATTTAGCACCCTTGGCCTCTACCCACTGGATGGCAGGAGCACATCCCCCTAGCTGTGACAACCCAAAATGCCTCCACATGTTGTCACATGTCCCTTGGAGGGCAAAATCAGCCTCACCTCAGAGAGGACTATTGGTCTAGGAGAGGGGAGCGTCCAAAGGGAAGATGGCCACGGGTGGAAACTTCTGGCTCTAAGAGCACAGTCAGAAAGGGAAAGAGACATTGGGAGTGATAGGGGGGATTGCCACAGATGGCCAGCCATGTAACAGCCTATAAAGGAGTTTGGAGACAAAAGAGGCCTTGGCAGTGGTGAGAGCTTTATGATCCTTCAGGGAACAATGCCAGTTACACCTCCTGAATGTGCCTTTTCCTTGTTTTCCAGACTTTCCCCAGAGAGGTACAGGTGAAAACTGCCACTTGGGCCATAAATAAGAAGATTGGGATAGATGTCAGTGCACCCCCGAGTTTGCCTTGTTGCTTTGCAGGCTGCTAATGTTCCTCTTTCACTATTTTCTCTTTCTGTTTCCTCTATTAGTCTCCCTTTTCTTTTGTAAAGTGCTTTAACAGAAATACAGAAATATATATCCAGATTATTTAATCCCAATAATGACCCCACAAAGCAGCTTTCATACTTCTTCCCATTTTGCAGATGAGGAAACTAGAGCTCCAAGAGAGAAGTGGCTTGCCCAAGACTACATAGCTAGGGAGTAGTAGAGCTGAGACCCAAACCTTCTGATCACATCGGGACCGAGAACACTCTTCATTCACACCATGACTGCTTCTTTGGCTACAATGCCGACCACCTAGCATTTTCCTTTGCAAAGTGACCTACATTCCATTTCTCCTGGAATAGAGCTTTCCCTCTCTGTAAAGGAATCAATGACTTGTTTCTCATCTTGCACCCTGCCCATAGTACCTTCTCTTTCCTTTCCTTTTCTTTTAAAGTAAGCTCTAAACCCAACATAGCTTGAACTCATGACCCCAAGATCAAGAGTTGCATGCTCCTCTGACTGAGGCAGCCAGGCACCACTCCCCACACCTCCCGGCCATATTACCATTTCTGCTCATTGTGCACTGTTTGGTGCCTTACTGAATGGCTCATCTTTGTGAGGGTGCTAGCAAGGTGGTCTTTTGACAAAGGGAAGCATTGTGATGTGTACAGGTGAGGCCAAGCCTGCAGGGATTCCACACAGTAAAGAGGGTGAGCAGGCTGCATTCCCAACTGTGGGTGCTGGAGAGTCTCCCTAATGGGTGCTGGGTTTAGGCCAAGGGTCAGCTCCCTCAGGGACACCAATGTATGTCCCAGGCTGGCAGTGGCGTTCTAGACCCCGATAATTCCTCAACGGCTGTAACCCTGATTTCCACCCTGGAAATTCTCCTCCATGTGTTTCTGCTCTCCTTGTCCATCTGACTCTGGTCCTTTGTTTCTTGGCACCTTTCATGTTTCCCTACCCACTGCCGCATATTAGCATCTGGAATTCTTAATCATAGTAATTATAATAGCCACCATGTACCGCGGCTTGTTTCAGCACCAGGAGCAGACAGTGAGATAACTGAGGGTCACAGATGTCCCATCAGTCTGTCCAGGGTCACACAAATATTAAGGTATAGAACAGTGTGTCTAATAGAAATATAAATTGAGCCACATTTGTAATTTTAAATTTTCTACTGGCCAAATTAAAAGAAGAAATGGGTGAAATTGATATTACTTAATGTTACCAACTTTTAAAATTTAACTCAATATACCTACAGCATTATTTCAGCAGTCATTGGTATGTAAAATTACTGATGAGATATTTGCATTCTTCTTTGTGTAGTAAGTCTTTGAAGTACTTGGGGCACCTGGGTGGCTCAGTCAGTTGAGTGTCCTACTCTTTATTTTGGCTCAGGTCCTGATCTCAGGGTTGGGAGGGAGACTGAGCCCCTGGGCGTAGGTCTCTGCACTCACAGGGTGCTTGAGATTATCTCTCCCTCTTCCCCTCCCCTCCTCAGGTGTACACTCTCTTACTTTCTCTCTCAAATATATAAATCCTAAGGAAAAAAAAGAAATACGGTGTGTACTCTTACATCACTTCTCAATTCAGACTAGCCACAGTTCAAGTGCTCACCAGCCACATGTGGTCAGTGGCTACTGTACTGGACAGTGCAAGGACAGATCAAGGATTCTGACCTACCTCTAAGGATAGTGAGAAGTGGGACAGCCACATTCTCTGTGAAAGCAGCCTGGTACTGTCCGTCAAATTTCAGATTTGCAAAATACAATAATCTCATCTAATTGGAGATAAGATTTCATTATAAAGTAGAATAATGCATCTCAAAACAGAGGTCCAAAACTTGTTAATTACTTTTTTTTTTTTATTTTTTTTTATTTTTAAGACAACTTTATTATTTGGTTATATTCATTGTAGAAAAATGTGAAGACACAGAAAAATATAAAGAAAATTAAAATGATTCAGTGTCCCAACCCCAAATACAGTAACAAAAGATTATATACCCATTTCTGGTATTTTTCTGCATTAATATAGAACTTTAAAGCGAAATTAGCAATGCAAAATGTGTGCACATATCCTTTTTTCATTTCGTATTATAGAGCAACCATTTCTTCAGGACATTAAATATTATGTGAAACATGATCTTCAGTTGGCTGCTTCACAACACAATTAGAGCTATGCTGTAATTTACTTCCAACTGTTGGATATTCAGATTGTTCTGAATATTTACGATTCTAACTAATGGTACATTAGACGTCCTTCCCTATACATAATTCTTTGTATCTCTGATAATTTTTTAAAGATAAATTCCTAGAGTAACCACCACAAAGGGTCTAAGTATTTTTAAGCCTTTCGATACATTTTAGCAAACTGCCCTCCAAAAAGACTACAAATTTATAGTAACACCAATAAATAGCCCAAGAATTCCCATTTCTTCCTCGTATTTCCTTGGTAACATAGGAACTGGATATTACCTCCCAACCTTATTCTTACAAATTTACTGGGGGAAGGGTAGGTGGGGTCTTATCTTTTTTTCTGAAGTGTCAGAATTTTTCCACATTTACCGGTCATTTCTGAAGCAGTCTAAGCCTTCGAGAAGGCTTCTCTGATACATGCATGTCTTCTTATCATGTTCTTCCTTAGCAGGCAAGGGCATGAGGGCTGCATGCCTTTTCCATGTTTTTTCCAAGTTAAGCCGAAATTTCTCAAATGACTAGAATTAGGAAGTCTTCCTGTCACCTAGGCAGCCATGTTGGTTTAATGTCTTGGTAATAAAACAGAAAACTGGGCCATATTCTTCAGGTTATGGAGGGTTTCTGACCATTCCATGGACCCTATCTGAGGTATGGTAGTGAGGAGCAGACTTTTGGCTTTATTGGCATTTTCTTTCAGGGTCTTTAGGACCCGGTCCACCGAAACCGCTTCCTCGTGCTCCTTCCAGCAGTCATAATCTGTCGCCATGGCGATACTTGCATAGCAAATCCCAGCCTCCTTAGCGAGAACCACCTCTGGAACTGTGGTCATGTTGATAACATCTGCCCCCCAGGTGCGGAACATGAAGCTTTCTGCCCGGGAGCTAAAACGAGGTCCCTCAATTGTGACCATTGTTCCTTTTGAGTGGCATCGGAGTCCTAACTTTTTAGCAGTCTCTATGAGGACCTCTCTCGTTTTAGGGCAGAACGGCTCAGCCATGGGAATATGGCACACTCCTCTGGTACAGGAATGACTTCCATCATAGAAGGTCTGAGGCCTTTTAGTGGTCCTGTCGATGAACTGATCAATAATGACGATATCACCGGGCTGAATCTCTTCCCTCAAGGAGCCACAGGCCGTGGTCACTACGATGTGTGTACAGCCCTCCTCCTTCAGAGCCCAGATGTTTGCCTGGTAGTTGACTTTTGAAGGCATAATGGTATGCTGTCTCCCATGCCTTGCAAGGAGGACGCAATCAACATTCTTGATCTTCCCCAAAATTAAGGCATCAGAAGGCTTGCCAAAGGGTGTATCCACGTATTTTTCAGTTCTTCCTTCTAAGATTTCTGGATCATCCAGGCCTGTTCCACCAATTATTCCAATCTTCACTGCCGTGGGGGTGGCACCCGAGGCCATGTCTGCGTGGGGTGGCGGCTGCGGTGGCGGATTCGTGGGGCCCAGCAGCGGATGAGGTCGGAGCGGCAGCCTTGTTAATTACTTTTAAAAAGCATGTGTTAGAGAAGCTGAAATTTCGCTCTCAGAACCCACACTGATACTTCTGGGATGGGACAGGAATGTTTGTTCCCTCTTGCATGTCCCTGTTATTGTTCTCTCTTGATAAACACCATCCAGGAAGACTAGATTTTCTGTGGCCTGGAGCCAGGTGGTGGAAAAATCCTTTGCCCTGGGGCCCTACTCTGTCCATAGGGCAGGACTCTGACCATTTCTGATGGGACTCACCAACCCCTCTTTGTGGCTCCTGAAGGGACTGTTGCACTCTGGAAAGAAAGAAGGGATTGGTAAGCTAGCATTTCCTGGTTCTCACAGTGGACAGGTCTTCCTTCTGGACACCGTGCGGGGCACACTGTCTATGCTGTCCTTTTACACCTCCCCACCATCCTCTGAGGTCAGCATTAGCACCTGCAAACTCCAGAGAGGTGAAAAGAGTCACTCAGGGTCACACAGCTAGTAACCCAGAGCTTTCTGACACCATAGCCCAGGATCACAGCAGTCCAGACTTGGGGGGTTTTAATACTCTCTGCCCACCCACCAACATTGGAACAGTGGTTGCCAGGAAGAAATTTTCATTTCTGTGTTCTGTTTCCATGTGAATTACCCCTGGCGGGCTACTTACAGTTGACTTCAGTCTCTAAGATTTGGGATCAGATATTCAGGACATTAAAAAAAGAAAGAAAGAAGAAGGAGACAGCCTCCTTATCTAGACCAGGAGGCCAGCCTCAAGAAATCTAGGAGGGCTGCTTGATCTTTCTTCTCTTGCTCCTGACGGGTTAGACAGTCTCTGGTGCCCAGGAGCCCTGTGGCTTTAAGCCTGAGCCCTGGTTTGGGAGGAGACTGGGAGGGCGACGGAGGGTGCCCGCCTACCTGGGGGAACCTGCTCGAGGTGAGGCTGGCGCGTCTCGGGATGCGAAGCGGGCGGGGGCAGGCTGAAAGTTGGAGCAAGCAGGAAGTGAAGCGAGGGCCGCCCGGGAGGAAACAGACTAGGCGAGTCCCGTCGCGGACAGGCCCGAGCCGCTGGGAGACATGGTGAGCGCGCTGGGAACCAGAAAGGGGCTGATTCAAAGAGGAGCCAGTGTGGCCTGGGGGTGGAGTGGAGGGCCCGGGGATCGGGGGAGCTGGTGGCGAAGGCAGAGCGCCGGGCCAGCGCTGGATGCGGCCGCTCTTCTTTGACAACTTGGCTGCGGAAAGCTCGCAGCCGCCTGGCGGGTATTCCTGCTCCTTGTCCACTCCCTCCCTGCCCTGACCTCGCTGCTGGCCTGGAGCAGGGTTTCGGTGGGGGTTGGGGGGGGTCCGAATTCCAGGCGGGGAGTTGCTGAGAGGCCCTGCATCTCCTCCTCCAGCCCGCCCGCCAGCCGGGGGTTGTGACAGCCCCCGGCGGCACCTCCGAAGTTCTCGGGGTTAGATTCCAGCCCCGCGGCGGGAGCTCTGCCCGGCTGCCTTTCACCTTATCCCCATATAGAAACTCCAAGAATCTGTCTCCCCGCGGAGTCTAAGTAATCGGCGGCCCCCTCTCTCTAAACATGAGGAAGAAAGCTAAGGGTTTCTAAAGGAACCAGAAGTTGGTTCTCTGTGATAATCCGTTTAGCTTGGACCCCCGCTTCCCGGCCTGTTTCAGAGGCTGAGTGGGTCAGGGAGGGAGGAGCCTAATACTGGTTTTTCCCTCCCTGTTCACAAAACCTTATCATCAGCCTGGGAGGACTTGCCCTCCATTTCCCTCAACACCCAGGCTGCTGTTTTTATTTAATATCTGCTTAAACAGGCGGTGGTGGCTTGGGTGTCTGCACTTGGTGCTATGCGGTGGGCAAAGCAGAAGTTCATGGCGCAATGGCTGTCCCTCGGGCGGCCTGGTGGGGGCCTTGGAGCCTGGTTGCTCTTGCTCTTGGTCCTGGCAAGGAGGCTGCAGGACGGCCTGGAGCCCGAACCCCTCTTCAGCTACTGTCTTGCAGTGAGAGGGGGTTTGTGCCCCCTGATGGTGTTCTGCCGGCCAGCACACATATTTTTTAATGAGGACCCTTTGATAAATAGTGGTGGGTTTCCCCTGTCATGAGATGCCAGGTCCTCTGACCGCATCAGAAGAGCAAGGCAACCATGGAGTGGGATTTAGGGCTGTGTTTCTTTTCGTCAGGGGCCTCGAGAACCTGAAAAGAAACTCGATCTAGTCTATCTAGCATCAGCGCTCACCTTCTGGGGCTTCAAAATGCATTTGTTTTTGATTACATGAGTAATACATGAAAACGTTCTCTTTGTAAACAGTTGAGGCATTAAAAAAAGCTAAAGTCCATCTCAGGCCTTCCCCTCCCCTGGCCTCTGAGGCTGACTCTCAGTTCCTCCACCACTTGGTCTAATTAACCCCTGTGCTGCTGCCCAGGAGGAGGCCAGTGGAGGTGGGGGACATGATCACGTGCGGAACCTGCAGAGTGAGGTGGAGGGCGTCAAGAATATTATGACCCAGAATGTGGAGCGGATCCTGGCCCGAGGAGAAAACCTGGAACATCTCCGCAACAAGACAGAGGATCTGGAAGCCACAGTGAGATAGGGAACCCGCCCAGGGAGGGGGTGGGGGGAGGGGAAGGTAGAGGAAGAGAGGGAGGGAGGATTGCTGGGCTTGGGGGGTTGGTGGTGTTGGAGGCAAAATGAATACGAGGGAAGTCTGCCTTTTCACTTGTTTGGGGGAACTGACAAGCAAGTCCCCAATTCTGACTCTGATCTACTCCACTGATTGGTACTGGGGTCCATGGAATGCCTCCAGGGACTTGGCAGTGGTGGGGGGAATGGGTAGAGCTGACTCTTGGAGGCATTTTCTGAGACAGATAAGATGGCCCAGTCAGCCCTCGCATTCTTAGGCTTCTCTCCCTTGAAACTGATTTTTCCCTTTGAAGGCTGCGCTTGACAATCATTTGGGCCTGACCTTCCCAGGGCAAAAATATTGGCTCTTGAAAATTCCTCCCAGGGCCTTTGGCCTTCTCTAGGAGTTACTAGGCAGGGGGCGGAAAACTGCTAGGGTTTTGCTGAGTCTGCTTTAAAAGGAAGCTGGGAAGAGCAGTGAAATTCTTTGATCCAAGGGTCCTCTGCTAGCTGAAGGCTAGAATAATATCTCCCACACATCTTGCTAGACCTCATTCCTCTCTCTGTCTCTTTCTCTAGCCAGGGGCTGAAGCCAGCTGCTCAGGGAGGGAGTAACTAACAAAATACTGCAACAAAGGTTGGAGACTAAGGTTCCATGTCCACAGGGAGAGACTGGCTGTGGCTTTCCAAGTCCAGAATGTAGTCTTGGGTCTAGTCTCCCCGGACTCAGTATTTCTTCCCACGGCCTAGTCTGGGGAGCATGGCCCAGGGAAATGTAATTTCTGTAGCTCGTGCTGAGGAGGAAGAACAGTTTCTCTCACCTCCAAGCTCCCTGCTGCCCTGGCCCTGTCCTCCAGCTTCAGCAGTTCCCATGGGGCAAGGAGTTGTTTAGCCTCCTGGAGCTAGCGCCCCTCAGCCCGTGTGCCCTCCCAAGGGCAGATTGTACAGACAGTGTCGCATCCCTGGGTGTGAGCATATGTAAAAGACTCCTCCATGTGTGTGACAGTGTAGGGGTAAGGAGAGAAGGGGGGTGGCAGGGGTCAAGGGGAGCCCAAGAATTCTAAATTTGAGCCTGGCCCATCAGAGTGTCATGAAGGTATATCTGTCAAGGTAGGAGGACTGCACTTTTTTTGTGTAACAGTCTGTTCCATCAACTGCTCATGTAAATATTTAGATGGCTAGCCTGTGGGCCTCTGTCCTTTTGTTCTGGTGGAAGGAGGCCCTGGTTCACTCTGCCTTGTCCCCAACAGTCGGAGCACTTCAAGACCACATCGCAGAAGGTGGCTCGGAAGTTCTGGTGGAAAAACGTGAAGATGATTGTCCTCATCTGCGTGATTGTTTTTATCATCATCCTCTTCATCGTGCTTTTTGCCACCCATGCCATCCCAACTTAGGGAGCCCCTCGCCCCTGCCCTCCTCTTCGGGGCCACCCTCCACAGCGGGTGCCAAGAAGGGTCCTCTCTCCCATCCTTGCCCGCAGGGAGTGCTGCTGCGTCCTCCCGCCCCTCACTCAGGGGCCCCTCTACCACACTGTCTGCCCCAGGCTCCTTGGCCCCCCAGAAGGAGAAAGCCGGACTGTGCCTGTGTTTCATGGGCCCCCAGAGTTGGTTGGAGACACACCCAGAAAGCCCAGCCTGTGGCTGGGAAACGGATGGTGGCCGGTGAGCAATAAAGACCTTTTGGTATCCCTACACATGTGAGGTAATCTCTCCCCTTCCGTTTTGCCTTTGGCTCTTCTATTTCTTTTCTCTCTGGGGACACCCTCTGCCTGAGATTCACCTATTTGAGGCCCCATGGTTGGAGGGGTAGACAGTGTATGTTTGGAGAAGAAAGATGGAGTCTTCTCATCTTTCTCTTATTTCCATTCTTGGTCAGAGGTCTCAAGAACCAGAATTTTCTGAGGCTCTTCACATGTGGAAAATTCAAAACCATTTTAGGGCGGTATGCAAGACTCCTAAGTGTGTCCCCCTGGGGTCTTGCCATGTCCCTTTTATTACTTCTTTGCTGGAAGTGTTAGCCGAGATAGGCGAGGGCCTCCTTCTATCTCTTATGTGGCCCTATTGCAGTCTAGAGTAAGGGATTGGAGGAACTGGGCCACTTTTCCTTCTTTTTGGTTCTGCAAAGTTGTTTTTGTTTGCTTGTTTGTTTTTGTTCTTTTTAATTTAAGTAATCTCTAAACCCAACATGGACCTTGAACTCACAACCCTGAAATCAAGAGTCAGGTGCTCATCCGACTGAGCCAGCCAGGCGCCCCTCGTTCTGTGAAGTTCTATTTGTCTTCTGTCTGCCCCTGCCCTTTGGGGACTTAGCAGGGCCTCCGGGTCTCAGCTGAGGGGGCGAGCATCTCTCCCCATGTCTCGTGGCCAGACCCAGTCAGTGTCACAGGACAGGGCCTATGGCCCTCCTTCCCCTCCATGTACAATGGGCCTCTTTGTCTTTGGCCTTCCCTCCTCCCCGCCAGGTTCCACCTCATTGTCACTCTTTCCTCTGTCTTGGTTTGGGGAAAGGGTTCTTGCCGTCTCTGTCCCTGTTTCTCCCATGGACTTTACAACTTAACAGTATTGAAAACAACCTGTTTTGGGGAGGGAATGTAGAAGGGTCAGGGTTGGGAGACAGGATTTGGGACTCCTCCTGCCAAATCAGCTTCTGGAATCGTACTCTGGAAACCAGGGAGGGGAAAAAAAGCACAGAAAGGCCCTCAGGACAGTCTTTGTCCTCCTATGATAGACCTGGCCATCCTCTCTCCTCAGGTCATTCCTGGACTCAGAGTCCACAGAACTGGGGTGAAACCTCTTCCTTGGGATCTAGATTGCCCAGGGTGGGAATGTGGGCTGTACTCACGCAGGCTCAACCCCCTTCCTCAAGAGGGGCCACAGCTGAGAGACTGGAGGTGGCTGGGGTGGGCTGGAGAGCAGGCTCTCTGACGGCCCCCTGCAGCTTTGAAAGGAGAGAAGGAGAAAGAGTAGATTCAGCTCAGGAAGGCTCTGGAGGGGTGGCTTTGCCCATCCTCCCTCCCACTGAGGAGCAGGGTCACATGAGGGCAGGGCGGCAGCTGCCCTTGTGGTGAAGAGGGAAATACAGAAAAGCCAGAACTAGCACCTTCTCCCTGGGAGTCTGTTTTCTTTTTGAATTGAGGAGAAATCCGCACAACATGCGTTGTGTAAGTGTGCATACAGTTGTAACAGACAGCGGTAGCGTTCTGAAATACACAGTTCAGCCGCAGGTAGTGCATTCACAATGTTGATTGTGAATAAAGTTTCTTTCGTTTTAAAACTTTTCCGGGAGTCAGGTTTTGGTTACTGGCGAACGCATTCACCGAAGGTGGCAGAGACCCGGCCCGGCTGGCTGTTCGAGGCGTCTCTAGCGCCGTGCCCAGCCTTGGCACGGACACAGATGCTTGTGCAACGAGCGCTACCCCGGCTCCAGAGCCCACTCCACTGTGCCCGTGTCACAGCTTGGGACCCCGACGTGTAGCCAGCGTGCAGCGCGAGCACCAGGCTGCTCAGGCGCGAGGCCCCCAGTTCCGGAGGGTGGGCCGGGTGCCGGCAGCTTTCGCTTTCCCGCGGTCCGGGTCCGGGTTCCGGGCAGGCGCGCCCCCCGCTCCTCCGGCCGCGGCCCCGCCCCTCCGCTTCCTCCCGGGTATCTGGCACCGCGGCCGCGGCCGCCAGGCGACAGAGGAGCCCGAGCTGGCGAGGCGGCGGCAGCAGCTATGGTGAGGGGCCGGGCGGGGAGGAGCCGGCCGGCCGGGGGACAGAGGGCGACGTGGGGGTGCGCGGCCGGAGGTCCGAGGGCGGGGGTGTCGTCCGGGACCCGCGCCGGTCCCCCCCCACCTCAGTGAGGTAGCCGCGGCCAGGAGCCGGCTGGGGGCCAGCGCCTCCACTGGGGGCGCGCAGGCTGGGGAGGGAAAGTTTGGTCGCTGGCGCGCAGGGTGCAGGACTCCAGCTTCCCTCCTCCCAGAGCCAAGGGGTTATGAGCCCAGGCTTCGGGCTTCGGAGTCAGACTCCGGGCTGAGATCCTGGTGGTGGCCACTTGCTGTCTCCGTGACCCCGGGCTAGTCACTTAACCTTCCCGAGCTTTCTTTTCCGCATCTGTGAAGTGGGGTCAGCAATGCCTGCCTTACGGGGTCTTTGCGAGTTGAAGGGAGATGCAGTGCCAGAGCCGCGCGTGGCGCTCAGAACCGGCTCCTGAGGAGTGGTAGGTAATGCGATGACCTCTTCAGCCCTTCCTGGAGCTGTGAGAAGCCAAGTGTGGCCTGGGAGTTGGAAACCTGAGCAGATGGGGTGGGGGAGGGCTTGCCAGCCCCATGGCAGGGTACTGGAGGGCACACTCCTTCCTCTGCCGAAAGATAAAGGGAGATGTTTACCCTAAAGTTTCCCCTGAAGTTATCAGACTGTGGCACAGTCCTGGCTCTCTCCTAACCTCTACCCAGGGACACATTCTTGAAATGAGTCATCCCTCACTCCTGCTGCAGACTCTGGCCTGTGTCCCCACTTGCTGTCTCTAAGGCAAAGGTGTCAGGAACAGGTGGTGCCAATAACTTTCCTCCATTCCCTGGACTCCTGGGAAGATGGGCTGGTCAGGAAGCTGGCCAGGGACTTTAAGCTTCTGCCCTGGTGAAGCTAGCAGAGGTGTGAGGGATGTGGCCTGGCTGGGGGTCGCGAGATGTCTGGATGGCCTCATCTCTAGGGAACCAGAGGCAGGAAGAGGAAGCGGTGCAGGAAGGTTGCACTGAGCTCTAAGGCCACGCCAGGAAACTGAGGGAGGCTCCAAGAATGGGACAAAGCTTGGAGCCCACTTCCCAGCATGCAGGGCAAGGGATCAGGCAGGGCTGGGGTGGGCTTCCAGTCGGCCTTGAGCACTTGTGGAGAAGAGGAAACTCCTGAAATGAAGGCTGAGGCCAGGATAATTTATTGGAGGGGGGGGTGTTACTGGAAAACTCTGGCGCTCTCACAGGTTCAGCTGAGGCCAACAGTGGATCAGAGCCTGGCGGTGTGTGTGTGTGGGGGGCGCATACCTTGATCTTTCTCCCCTCCCAGCTCCTAGCCCCATCCCTCTGTATCTTTCACACCTTTCCCTTTCTCTGGCCACAGGTCTTTGGCTTTCTTCTTCCCACCCCTTTCCCTGACTGGTCTTTCTTCCTTGTCCTCTCCTCTGATTCATTCAGTCAACAAGCATTTCTTGGGCATTTCCTCAGTGCCATATGTGGTGACAGGTATAGGGGACGGAATAGAACAGTGATGGGAAAGATGAAACCTGAATGGGTAAGGGCTTGAATTCATTCATCCTACAGATGATCCTCTCTCATGCACGGTCCAGTGAATGTGGGTTTTGAGCCACGGGCTTCCCTCATAGGCACACAGGTTGACCTGGCCGCATTAAGAAGTCTGGGGAGTCTTTGGCCAGCTAGCTAAAGTATTTGAGCCCCTGCTTTACCTGCAGGGTAGGCACCTGGTTAAAAATGTGATTCTTGGAGTCTACAGGGGTTCCACTCCCGGATCATCTATTTACTGGCTGTATGACCTTGGACAGAGGACTCCACCCCTCTGAGCCTCAGTTTCTTACAAAACTGGGATAATAGCGTGCCTTCATTGGATTGTGGCGGGGATTAAATGAGATCAGGTGAGAAAAGTGCGTATTAGCTCAGAATACGTGCCTGTTGAACAGTGGCTGTTTTCACCGTCAAGACATAAAACCTTCTCAATGGCCTACAGGGCCTGGTGGAAATGAACTCCATGCAGGTTAGTGAAGACCCAGGTGATGTTCTGTATTTAGTTACGAGACAAGTAAGTGCACACGTTTGCAACAAGGAAGAGCTTGCTTGGCTTTGTATTTTGTAAAATTATTTAAGAGGTTTTATTGACCGCAGGTATTGTAGAGTTCTTGAGATCTGACTGCTTAAAAAAAAAATCAGCGAGGCTCTGTCCATAATAATAGCTATTATTTATTGAGCATTCAGAATGTTTCAAGTATTGTGATAAGCACTTTGTAACATGTCACATGCGTTAGGTGCCATGGTAGATACCATTCTTGTCGCCACTTTATAGATGAGGAAGTGGAGGGTTGGCAAGTTTGCACAGTGGGTGAGGGGCAAAGGCAGGATTTGAGGGAACCCAGGGCTGCGATGCAGAGCCCTGGCCCTTAGCTCTGAGCTCAGGGGGATGCTGACCTAGGAAGATGCTACTACAGCCCTTCATTGCCCCTGTCCTCTGACAAGGACAGTGGTGACAGCCGAGAGAGAAGGGAGATAGGAGAGTTAGAGAGGTTTGGAAAGCTTTGCTTTCAGAGGAACCAAGGGTATTTGGCCTTGAAACACCTGAGATATTTGAGGGTTCTAGGCAGGATATTCTGTACAGAGGGTAACGGTTTGTGGAGGACATTTCCTGTGTAACTACCACACCCCTGTCTGCCAACCACGCGGCTGCTCCCCACTCCAAGGCACGCCCTCAGCCTTGTAGACCCCGGCAGGGCTGGGAAGCATGCCTCTCACCCACCCTTCCTCTCTACACTCTCTGGTCCCCATGAGCCTGGCGACCCTTCACACTCTTGCTGGTGGCATGTTTCCACCCCTTCTGTCTGGCCCCCCAGCCCGGAGTTTTCCCACTGCCATCCATACCAGTCTACCATGAATGCAGAAATTCCAATTCTTCTCCTTCTTCTTCTCCTTCTCCTTCTCCTTCTTCTTCTGCTTCTTCTTCTTCTAAATATTGTTTTTTTTTTTAAGGTTTTTAAAATTTATTTGAGGGAGAGATCACAAGTAGGCAGAGAGAGAGGGGAGGAAGCAGGCTCTCTACTGAGCAGAGAGCCCAATGCGGGGCCTGATCCCAGGACCTTGAGATCATGACCTGAGCCGAAGGCAGAGGTTTAACCCACTGAGCCAACCAGACGCCCCATTCTTATTCTTATTCTTATTCTTATTCTTATTCTTATTCTCATTCTCATTCTTCTTCTTCTTCTTATTCTTATTCTTATTCTTCCTCCTCCTCCTCTTCTTCTTTTTCTTCTTCTTTTTCTCCTCCTCCTTCTTCTTCTTCTTCTTCTTCTTCTTTTTCTCCTCCTCCTTCTTCTTCTTCTTCTTCTTCTTCTTCTTCTCCTCCTCCTCCTCCTCCTCCTCCTCCTCCTCCTCCTTCTCTTCCTCTTCCTCTCCTCCTTCTTCTCCTCCTTCCCCTCCTTCTTCCTCTTCTTTCTCCTCCTCCTCCTCCTCCTCCTCCTCCTTCTTCTTCTTCTTTGTTTATTTATTTATTTGACAGAGAGAGAGAGAGAGAGGGAGCATGGGCAGGGGGAGAAGCAGAGGGAGAGAGAAGCAGACTCCCCACTGAGCAGGAAGCTAGACTCAGGCTTGATCCCAGGATGCTGGGATCATGACCTGAGTCAAAGGCAGATGCCTAACCGACTGAGGCACACAAGAGCCCCTAGAGAAATTACTCTGACACCTCCCTCCCCCTTGGCTCAGAAGTCTACACTAGGTCTGGTTCCAGTCTTCCCTCTAAGTGAGTGTCCTCTTCTGGACTTTCACTCTGTGTCTTCTCTGGCCCCACCCTGCCCCTCACCCTTACCCTCTGCCTGGTCTGTGTCTGCCCGAATGCCCCAGCTCCACCCCATCTTGCAAGGGCTTGTCCACCTGGGCTGTCTCAGTACGTAGGAGTCCACTCTCTGAGGGGGGCTCCAGCACTTAGTGTTTGTACCTCACAGCACAACCCTCCCCTCTTCCCTAAGGGGGTCACATATGACTCTTTCCCCCAGCACATAGTGAGCTTCTTAAGAACAGGCACAATTCATTCGGAAATGTTTTTTCCCCGTGTCTGCTGTGTGTGTTCCTGGCACTATGCTGAGTTCACCATGGCTGGAGGGAGCGTGGCCCTGTCCCCTGGTCCCTTACCTCCGTCCACATCCTGTACTTCTTTATTTCTCCCCATGCCAGCAGGGGAGACCTGTGCATACAGTCCTTTTTCCTCTGGTTCAGGGAGGGCCAAGGAGGGCCAGGAAGTTAAGCCTGAGGCCTCTGTGTTCCCTGGAGCAAATGTGTTCATTTCGGCCTGGTTCCACCTTGGCCCGGACAGACTTGGCTTTGCAGTGGGAACCACAGCCCACTCTCTTGGAGAACGTGACCCAATGTCATCCTGTTTTGGAACATCAGAGAACAACAGCTGTAGTTTTCATAGCGGAAAACATAATATGCAGCAGGCCACCAACCTCTAGCTGTGACTGTCATTTTGAATCTTTGCCCATTCTCAGGTTTTGGCCTTGGACTGTTAGGAAGGTGGGGATGCCTGGGACTGTGTGAACACGGGCTGTGTGAGCTTGTTGACTACCATGGTAGGAAGAATAGTGGCGATGATGGCTGATGGAGGAAGAGGTATAGATGTGGGCAGCCGCCCTGCTGCCTGCATTATTGCTCCTTGTTCCCCAGTCACTGCTCCCCATGCCTGTGAGTGCACACCTCTGGCATGGTTTGCCTGCCCTCTCTCCAAGCAGGCTGCTTTTCTAGCTCATGGGTAAATATTGACCTACTTGGGTTTCAGATGCCTGCCCCTCTAAACTCCTGCTGGGCTGGATAAACACACTAGGATAACATCCTTTAAAAAATAAGAGTTGCTTTTGGAGAGGCTATAATGTGATCACTCTGAGTCTTCGTAATGGTCAGCGCTGTGCTGGCCTCCTGGGCCATCGGGATGGAAGCAGACAAAGGTAGTCCCTTCTTCTGTGGCTCGTGGTCCAGTTGGGAAGATAGGACTCATATACTGGGAATGCTTGGAGGCCATGTGCAAGGCAGCTGCAAGGATCCTGAATGTGAATTCTTGCCTGAATAGGAGTGGCCCTCTGTGACCACCAGATACTTCTCCTTTCTTTGGTTTTAAGTGGAATTCAGTCAAGTGCCAAAATGTCAGTTGCAGACAATGGGCAATGTGGTCTGGCAGGAAAGGGAGCTTGGCCAGTGTTCTGTGGAGAGGAGATGAGAACAGGGATGGGCTGTTGGGGACTAGACTGGCGGGAGGGAGCTGCTGTGGTTTGTGAATCTGCTGAGATTCAGCTCCCTGACACATCCCTGGACATGTTCTTCCTGGGTCTTACTGGGGCCTCCTACCCTGGGTCTCTCTTGGTCACATGTGTCCAAAGCCCAGCCCCTTTCTTGCTTGTGACGCACTCTCTCTTCTCTCCCCTGTTCTCTCAGCACTCCCTGCACTCCCACGTTTGGGCTCTGCACCTCCCTGCTTAGTCCTCTGAAATGAGCTGGGTTCTTTTGTCAGGTGTGGTTGCTGCTTAAGCTGAGAGGTCTAAGAGTTGGTTTTGTGTCTGTGAGTTGGACCCCAGTGAAGATCCCAGGTAGCTGGAAGGCTGAGGCCAGAGGCCAAGGAGGCTGAGGTTTCCAGGCAGACAGGGAATCAGTTCTGAGCACTGATGCAGGAGTAGGATCATGCCAGGAGGCAGAAATGGCCTAGTCAGTCAGAGAGAGGTCTGATCTTTTCAGTTTGTCTCTGTGTGTGTGTGTCTGTGGGGTTAGGTAGAGGTTATGATGTGTGGTGGTCCAAAATTACCTTTCTAGTTCTACGGGGTGGATCTCCTCCCTGTCTGCTTCTAGCTATGTAGCTTGGTTCCCTGCTCTTCACTGCTTCTTTAGGCCAGTAGGAAGCCCCAGGGCCCATGTCCCCTGTGTGCATATTGGGTAGAGGCCATCCAAGAGCAGGTGAGCACAGTGTCTGCTTTGTGAGAGGGTGAGGTCCTGGGAAGTTTCCATCCTGGGGCATCTCAGAGGAAGCTGAGATGCTGTAGCCAAGGCTGACCTCGGACCTGCCTTGATGGGCATGGAGAGGAGCCTGTGAGATCCGAGGCAAGCCAGACACACTCAGGAGACCAGTCTTTCTCTCTATACATGTCATCCCCTTACCTGAAAGCTGCTATTCCCCCTACCCACCCACGCCCCCCCACAGTGGGGGCAAGGAGGCCGCTAGTTCTCAGGATCAGAGGAGGGCCAGCTGGGGGCCTCATGCAGTTCTGATCTTGGGCTTGGTGCCCAGGCAGGGACAGCGTTGGAACGGTGCCAGCGGCAGGCAGATGAGGTGACAGAGATCATGCTCAACAACTTCGACAAGGTCCTGGAGCGTGATGGGAAGCTGGCGGAGCTGGAGCAGCGTTCGGACCAACTCCTGGACATGGTGTGAGGCCTGGGGAAGCGGGGGTGGGGCTGGGAGAAGCCACGGGGCATCCTCTGAGAGAGTCCTCAGGCTGTGCTCAGGGTCTCCAGGCCTTTCCTGGGGCCTGAGGGCCAGTGTGGGGCCTATAGGTTTATAGCCTAGATAAGCTCCAGGCAGGCCTCATGAAGCAAGAAGTCCTTGGTTTGAAGCTGCGGACCTTCCTAAAGGCTGAGGGTTGGTATTGTTAGCCGGGCGTGAGCCCATAGGGGTGTGAGTCAAAGGCTACACCAGCGTCTGTGACCAAGAATCCAGCCAGGAGGGTCCCAGGGCAGGCTGTGTAGAGAAGGGGAGCAGACAGGCTGGGAAGATGGAGGAGATTAGGTCTTGCTGGGGGGCAGGGAGGGAAGGAGGATTGGGAGAATCTGGCCCTGGGGCTCCAGGGAAACTACTAACTCCCACCCTGTGTCTGGGGATGTCCACAGAGCTCTGCCTTCAGCAAGACAACCAAGACCCTGGCCCAGCAGAAGCGCTGGGACAACGTGCGTTGCCGGATCTACTTAGGGCTGGTGTTGGGCGGTTGCCTGCTCATCCTCCTGATCGTGCTGCTGGTCATCTTTCCCCCACAGAGCAGTGGGGGCAGCAGTGCCGCACAGGCCCAGGACACAAGCGCCGCCTTGGGGCATGGGGACTGACCCAGCTGGGCCTGGAGGAGAGGCCAAGTCCTGGTCTCCAGAAAACCCCAGCATTTGCTCACATCTGAGCCACTCAACTGAGCGCCGAAGAGCAACCTTGATGTGTGCACCTTTGTATCTCCTATCACCCCACAGACTGGCCCTTGAGGGCAGCCTGCTGCACTGGCCATGACCGGCCAGCCCCACCTGGAGCTCAGTAAAAGCTGCTGTTTGGTTAAAACCCAGTGTGTGTGTCCACAAAGTTCTTCAAGTTGGTTCATCCTTTTCTGCCTCCACTCCTGGGGTTATTTAAAGAGTCAGTGGAAGGACTTCAGCCCTGGAAGGTGGCCCCTTTCCTCTTCTCCTCCTCTTCCTCCCCCTCCTTCTACTTTTTTTTTTTTTTTAAAGATTTTACTTATTTATTTATTTGAGAGAGAGAGAGAGAACAAGCAGGGGAATTGGCAGGTAGAGGGAGAAGCAGGCTCCCCACTGAGCAGGGGGCGTGACGTGAGGCTTAATCCCAGGAGTCTGGGATCATGACCTAAGCCGAAGGCAGACGCTTAACTGACTGAGCCACCCAGGCATCACTCCTCTTCCTTCTGTACTTGATCCAAACCTACCTAGACCGATCCTTCTGGGGTACAGGTGCAAAGACAGAGTGGCTCCCAAACCAGACCCTTCAACCAGGGCCTTCTGAGCCCGTTTCTCTCAGAATGAAATCTATTCTTTTTCTGATATCTTGAGAATGCTCAGAATAGGACTCCAGAAGAGGAAAGCACCTCAAAGGTTTTTAATCTCATAAGGCTCTTACTTTTTTCTCTTTTTTTAAAATTTATTTGAGGGAGAGCAAAAGAGAGAGAGATCAAGCACAAGCAGGGGGAAGGGGCAAAGGGAGAGGGAGAAGCAGGGAGCCCAATGAGGGCTCTATCCCAGGACCCTGGGATAATGACCTGAGCTGAAGGCAGATACATAACTATGATTGAGCCACCCAGGTGTCCCAAGGGTTTCATTTTATTTTAAGGCTCTCATTTTTGAATAGACTTTTCCCTCTCTGTATACTCTGTCCTCAATTTCTCTCCTACATTCTTCCTCAAGCTTTACACCTGATTACAGATGAGGCAGATAGCAGTGAAAATGGGAAGGGCTTCTCTGGTCCTGTAATGCACCATCACAAAGGATAGCCTAGAGCTTGCCCTGTAGGAAAGAATTTGGCCTTTTCAAAGCTCCAGGGCCACACAGGGCTAAGCTGGCAGGGCTTCAGGGTCACAGGAAAGATGACTGGGTAAAGGCCATGGAAGAAGGAAAGAAAGCCCTACCAGGACTGCAGGATCTGGGTAGTCTCTGCCTGGGCTACTTGACTGCACCTCAAACTCAAGTGTGGGTGGAGAGGAATTCAGGGTCAAGTGTGTAACAGAAGCAGCTCCTTGTTAGGTAAAGTGAGGGCTACTGACAGAGAAACAAGAAAGAAACTAAGAGTTGTGTGGAGCTTTACCTCTCACAGCTTGTTACTTCCAGTGGGCTTATGACCGTCTTCATTTTGGAAAGACGGAGAAAAACACTTGGCGCCTACTTGGTCAGCAACATCATTTAGAGGCCGTGCGAATTTGGGCAAGCCACTTCTAAGGCTTGGGTTTCACATATGTAAAAAGGGACATACTTAACTCCCAGAACAATTGTGAGGATTATTTATATTGTGTGTAAAACATCCATGATGTAATGGTTCTAGATGCCAAATAAATGGTAGCTATCACCCAAATCATTTACTGCAGTAGTCCTCAACCCTGCCTTAAGTTAGAATTACCAGTAGAACTTCTAAAAATACCAGCCACAGGCCTAGATCAGTGAGTACCAAAGCTAAGATTTAAATCCAATTCTGCAGGATGCCTGGGCACCACACATTAACCTACATAAGCCTACACAACTGCCTTATGGGACCTAGATCAGTTAAATCAAACTCTCTGAGGGTACTTAACTGATGCAGGGTTATTTCCCCCTGCTGCAACTTCTCGTTCTCTCTCCAGGATAGTCATGGGTAGTCAGGGTTGCAAACTTTTTGAATTCAAGCCACTAATTTCACAGAAGCTAGGGGAAGAGGCTGTGCAATGGGCTGAAGGTCACACACAGAGTTCCCTGTGCGGGTAAGGCCCCAGATTCCCCAGCAGGGATCTTCCCTCTCTCGGTGGGGGAGTTTTGCCCCACTCTTTATTGTTCCTAACACAGAAGAGATAAGGACATTTTTGTTTTGTGGGTCAGAGGGGAATCAAGAGCGGACTCCTGAACCACCCAGAATGCAGCAGGTGCAGAAGTACTCGGCGGGCATCAGGCAGAGCAGCGAGAACGGCTGTGATTCCGGGTTCTTAGTACCCTGAGCCCCTGAGCCAGCGCCTCGCTCTCCGGAGGGCCTCTAGCACCTTCACGTCCTAGGCCCTCTGAGCCGCAGAACGGACTGAAGACTCCTAAAGCCCCGACACTTGGCTTTCCAGGACGCTGTGGACGAGAATCGCACGTCGCTCCCACCTCGCTTACCCTGGGTTCGGAGTCCAAAACAGATGTTTTCTGACCAGCCTCATCTCCTGCCATTGGCTTTAGCGTTTGGTCACCTGATTCATTTGAGCCAACGAGAAGCAGCAGAAATAATACTTCCGCTTTCGGTCCCTAACGAGTCTCTGTGCCCGCCTTTCGGATGTTCTGATTGGTCTTCCTCTCTCAAGCCTGCAGCTTATTGGCCAGCGCCGCGGGGCCGCAGTCCATCAGGGTGTGAGGGCTGTGTCAGACACCCCGGCTGCCATGGCGTCCTATTTTGATGAACACGACTGCGAGCCGTTGGATTCCGAGCAGGAGGCCAGAACCAATATGCTGCTGGAGCTCGCAAGGTGGGTGCGCGGTGCTAGGAGGTGGGGGCCCAGGTGGCCGGTTTCTGGGCTGGGGCTGGCTGGAGAAGGCGGATTACATGGGGCAGAGAGTCTGGAGAGGACGGATGAATAATCTGCTGGAGTTAGTCCGGGGATGAGATTCGACGAAGGTCGATCATTTGGGTCATCCGTGGTTGGGCCGGGCAAGGGGATTGTAGGAAAGACTAGAGCTGGTGAACAGCGGGGAGTCGGGAGCAGGAGGGCAGCCGGTTCTAGTATGTACGGCAGAAGACGGGTCATGGGGCCAGTGGAGGGGCCTTGTGGGTGTGAGTAGGTGCGTTCGTTAGGAGCAGGCAGGGAAGTCAACACTGCCACTTGGAATTTGGCTTTACCAGGTGATTTCTGCATGGCCCGAGTAACTTCTCTGAGTTTTTTTTTTACCTCATGTGTAAAAATGGGACTAAACAGCTTGCATGCTTGGAGTTGTCTTATAGCAACTGGAAGCCATTTCTCACTGTGCTTTTTATCTACCGAGCAATTTGCTGGGTAGCTGTTATTAGTAGCTCTTCAGGGTATATTTATCTGTTAATGCTTAGTGGATTGTGGGGGCAAAGGGAAAGTATGGTTTTCTTTGGTTCTGAACATGCGTTGTTCTTCCCAGGTCACTTTTCAATAGGATGGACTTTGAAGACTTGGGGTTGGTAGTAGATTGGGATCACCACCTGCCTCCACCCGCTGCCAAGACTGTGGTTGAGAACCTTCCCAGGACAGTCATCAGGGGCTCCCAGGCTGGTAAGAACATTAATTCTTGCTGCTGTTTGGGGCAGGCTTTCCAGACCCACCCTCTCCCAAGCTAGACTGGTCTAGCCCTTCAGTTTTCCAGGTCAGGTTGGGGCAAGAATGTCCTTCAGGAGTGGGAGCCGGGAGGTAAGGCCTGTAGCAGCTCTCCTGATCAGCACTCCCTTCTAAAGAGCTCAAGTGCCCCGTGTGTCTTTTGGAATTTGAGGAGGAGGAGACTGCCATTGAGATGCCTTGCCATCACATCTTCCATTCCAACTGCATTCTACCATGGCTAAGCAAGGTACTGCTTCCTTTCTCTCACCCCTCACCCTGCCCTGAGCCCAGTTCTCAAGCCTCTTCCTGTTTATGGACTTTTAGGGGATCAGGGAAGGGACAGGGGTAGGGGTGGGAACTGGGAGCAGGGGATAGGTGTTAGCTTATGAAGACCATACCTGGGCTGAAACACTGCCCTCCTTTTCTCAGACAAATTCCTGCCCCCTGTGCCGCCATGAGCTGCCCACTGATGATGACACTTATGAGGAACACAGACGAGATAAGGTAGGGGCTGGTGGTAAGTGGAGAGGTTGGGTGATAATGGGGACCCCTCAGGCCCTGTCCTTAGTGTTTTCATTCCCTACCTTAGCAGGCCTGGGTAAGCCTCAGGGCCGCTGGCTCTGGTGGCCTTCTTGGTGACTTTGGCAAGGAACAAGAGCCTTGTCAATGTACCTGCTAGGGACCTGAAAACAGTGATAGGCAGCCCCATGATAGTTGTCCCATCGCGCCGCCCACAGGCCTTCAGGTATGGCCCATGCCCAGTGTGCCCTCTTTCCTTCAGGCTCGCAAGCAGCAGCAAAAGCACCGACTTGAGAACCTTCACGGAGCCATGTATACATGAGCTGCCTGGGGCTGACCACCCATCCTTCACATCTTCCTCTTGTACCTTGAATCCTCATTAAAGATTTCTTTACCCACCCTGCACTGCATTGCTCAGAGGCCTGGGTAGGGGCTCTGTACCCCTAAATGCTGTTGGAGAAGATGGGCCTGAACCACAGAAAGCACTAGGCTATGTGTCCCTTCCTGCCAGCCCACTGGCCTGAGAACAGTGGAGCCTGGATTAAGACCCTGGCCACTGGACCAGCCAGTGCTTGGGCCTATGAGCTCATTGTTGGAAAGAAATCATGTCAGGGTCTGGCATCCACTGGCTACTTACAGATGGTAAAGAAAAATTAGCCTACATCTCTCTTCCCTGCAACTTTTAGTCAACCTTGGAATCCCACAGGCTTTCTTTAGCTTCATTGTGAAAATTGCTTCTACCATTTTAAAGTTGTTCTATGGGTGACCTCCCCCACCCCCCATATCCCTTACTAAGGAAGCAAACTTCAAACCACACTTTGAGTGGGGGAAGGATCATGTCAATTCTTCAGACTGTTTAAAGGTCTGGAAAGGGTTTCAAGCCCTTGAGGGGTATTTGGATGGCACCAGGCATCCTTTTTTCTTGGCAGCCCAGCTCTCAAAAGAGCAGTGGGCATCCAGGACTCCCTGAGGGCAGGTGTTTCCTCCTATCCTTTGCCTAGGGAAAGCTGTCCTGGCTTAGGCCCTTGCTTGATTCTATTGAACAGACTACAAACATGCAAATTAGAATTCTTTTAATAGATTAAAAAAAAAAAAAAAAGTACTAAAATACCCATGTGGTTCTGCTGTATTATTTGCCCAAAAGAAAGTAAAGGGCAGAGTGAAGAATCCCAGTGCAGCTCAGTGGGCCCCAAAGAGGGCCTTCCCACAGACTAAGTAGTGCTCCCCCCTCCACTCCCTGACTTCTATCCCTCTTGCTGTTCCCAGCCCCCAATTCCTGCAGCAGGAAACCCCAGTGGTGTGGCCTCAGCACTGGGGAGTAGAAGGCACCTGAAGGGCTGGCTGGGTGAGTGAGGCTATGTGACCTTTCATAAAAACAACACTGCAGAGTCAGGGAGTAGCTTGTGTGCAGCCCATGCAGCTGCCTGGCCCGCTCTGCTGTGGCACAGGTGGGTGTGGGATGGTGGTTCCTTCAGCAGCAAGGTACCCTATATCCCAGCAGAATACTTTCTCAAAATCGTTTTTGGTACAAAATAAATGCAAAGTTAATGAGGTGGAGAGCTGCAGAGGCTGGGCCAGCCACCCTCCCCAGACCTCAGATCATGGCGATGCTTTCAGGAGCACAGTTGAGGCGAGTGGAGGTGCTGCTGCTCCCAGAGGACTTGTAGGCCCGGCCAGGGGCAGGCTGCAGGGCCGCCACCAGCGTCTCTGAGGACACTGCCCCGAACTCATAGCTGAAGGTGCCATAGAAAATCAGGATGTCAATCACAAATACCCACTCGCACAGGGCTGCCCCATGTTGCAGCTGAGAGCTCTCGTGCATAAAGAAGACACCGCCTGGAATGGGGCTAAGGAAGTGTGCGGTAGGACACGTGGGAGCTGGTGACACTCCTATCTTCCCAGCGAGCTAAGCTGGGGCAAAGAGCCACCTCTCACGACCTGGGAGGGGAAGGAGGAAACCGCACTGGGCAGTATTTTCTGGCTATATGTATGCCGACCTCTTCCCCCACCTCTCACCCCTCCCTCCACCCCCACCCCCTGGGGCTTGTGTGTGGGGTGGGGGGGGGGGAAGGCTGGGTTAGAGGAGGAGTTCCCGGCTGTCCTGGAAGGATACTGAGGATTAGGGTGACAAAGGCGATGGCTGCCAACACAATCCGCAGGTAGGCCATAGCCAGGTCCTGGGGGGCAGTGGCCCCATGGTAGGAGAGGGCACAGTGCAGGCAGACGAAGAGAAGCCCGGCGGGGAAGGCCACACCAGTTCCGATGTAGTGCAGAGACTTCGCGTGATCCACCTGGGCCCAGAGAGAGGGGCTGGTCTGTGAAGCAGCCCCACCTCCAGCACCCTTCTTACCCCCTTCCGCCCTCCAGCCCCTCTCTCCCCACCCTCAGCTTCGAAGGGTTAGCTCTGCCACTGGTGCCAGTCTTCAGGGGACTGAGGGCAGCTGCAGACAGCCAGGCCCCGCTAGTGAAAGTTCAAGAGTCAGGCAGGTGGGCACACCTGGAAGTTGCCAACCACCACGAGGCCCGCAGCATTGGTGCAGCCTGTGATGAGTGTCGTGGTGTTGACCCAGGAATGACGACTCTGTTCCAGGAGCTGCCCATACAGCAGCAGACAGATCAGGACCACTGGGGGAAGAAAGCACAGGTGGGGCCAGCACTGGTGCCCTCCTCCCACCAACTTACCCCCCCCCCCCGCCCCCCAGATACTCTTGAGGGCTGAAAGGGAATAAAGGGCGGGTAGTGAACTGGGTTTCCTCAGGCTTTGGCCAGCAGGGTGGCTGTGTGGGAGACTTTGGCCCTTGTTAAAGGAAAGGGAGACAAATGGTGTCTCTTGCTTTCACCCTTGGTGGGGTGGGCTACACTGAACAAGAGTTTCATGGGCCTTTCTGGGGTGGGGGTGGGGAAGTGGGTTGGACTGGGCTGGCTTGGGGGCTGAGGGCACAACTCACCCATGAAAGCACCCATGTTGCCAATGAGGCTGAAGAGGCAGCTCTCTGGGGGATATGTGCCACACTTGCTGGGGGTGGGGGGCAAGGACAGAGTGAGAGAGGGGCAGGAGCACTAGCACCCCCATTCTGGCCCATCTGTCTCTTGCTTTATCTGTGCCTGTTCCTTAGCAGGCAAGCCACTGATTTATGAGATGGGCCGGTTGTGTATCACGCACAGCTGCCCCCAGGCTAGGCCCTCCCCCAAAGCAGAGCTCATTTGTGCAATGGGTGAGAGAATGCCTGAGACTCCTTGGACTCCCTGAGATTGTCAAGGCTTGCAGCCAGTCTGGCTTCCCTTGAGCCAGAACTGCGGCTGCGCAATTGGAGCGCTTGAGCTTCAGTCCAGGTGCCTCCACTTCCCAGCTGTGTGACCGGGACGGGGACACGCCTCAGTCTGTTCTCTTGCCTACAAGACGGAGGAACGGTAGCTGCCCCGATGCGGGCAGGACTAAATGGCACTGCGCACGAAGTGCGTTCCGCACCGCGCCTGACACACAGTGACCGCACGGAGGGCTGTTACAAGTAATCTCAATCCTCTCCTTATTGCTGAGACTGCGGTACAGGTCTTGCCCGAGGGCCTGGGTCCCCCTGACCTGCCGGTTTCCGGCTCTACCTGATGAGCGGGATGTCATCCAAGGTGCAGCAGGTCTTGGGGCCCCCGTGTTCGGCGGGGTCAGGAGAGCAGGATTCGTTGTAGGACCTGGCAGGCAGGAAAGAGGGTAGCCTGGGGAAAGGGGGCTCTTCCAGATTCTCGGCCCGCAGCCTCGGGCCCTCTTGGAGACCGCCCTCCCAGACTACTGCTGGCAGGGACAGAAGAGCCCACCCCCCAGAACCGGCCTGAGGCAGAAGCCAAAGGGGTGAAGGGACAGTGGGAAACGGGGAGACAAGCGTGGAGCCATGCCTGGGGAGGGGCAGGCGTTGCCAGTGTCAGTTAAGAGCAGTGAGGCCCAGGGTCTCCGTCTGGCTTGTAGCTGCCCTGACCCGAGAAGGAACAGAGATGAAGGGAGCTTTAGAGGGAGGCTGTCTGCAGAGTGCGCCATACCAGTTCTCCACAGGGCACGCGTGGCGGTTCATCACGGCCATGGCATACCTGCAGGAGCAGAGCTGTCACCTCACACCCATGGCCCTCCTGGCCCAGCTTTCCGCCACAGACTCTACTCCCCATTCTGGCCCCATTCAGCCTTTGTCCTGGCTGGGGACTCAAGTTGAGGCGGCCCTGAGGCTTCATACCACACGAGAACCCACAGCATGGCCCAAACTCGAGGACCTCTGGAAGTGGCCCTGGCTAGAAGGTCTGTCAGAGTCACACTACTGGACAGCAGTGGTGCCAGCTTGTCCAGAGGGGCTGTGTGCCCAGGCACCAGGCCAGGCTCTGGAGACAGCTAGAGTGATCCTGGAGACCACCCTGGAGCCCACAGCAGGACAAGGGACTCTGTGTGTGCCGTTGAGCTCCTGCTGGGTCCTGGCTGGACCCCAGCCCCCCTCGGCCTCGGCCCATTTTGTCCCTTAGTTGTTCTCTCCCTTCCCCTCCCCCTCTTTACTCACACAGTCCATAGGCCCGTGATGGAGAATGCTGACAAGCTGACAGGAAGGAGGATCCAGGCGGTCATGAGGGAGGGGAGCCAGGGTGGTGGTGGTGTGGGGGTAAGGACAAGAGGTAGGTGGGAAAGAGGGGGCCGGCCCAGCTGCCTTAAGATACTTCACCAAAACCATCAGCGGCCCAGGCCTGGTGGAGAGAGATAGGTCAAAGTCCAGGGTCCAGTGTCTGGCTGCGGCCGGTGTGGGGAGAAGGTGGCCAGCACCGGATTCACAGCGCCCACCTTTGGGTCTGAGCCCGCGCCAGAACGTGGACACCTTGTGGCCTCCGCCGTGGGTGTCCACGTTCCACCCTCATGCCATCGGTGCGCCCAGACTCTCAGGCCGGGCTGTAACGTCTGGGGAGGGTGTCCCGTTCCCAAGCCGGAGGGACGGGGCCGGAGGAGGGACTGCAGTCAAGGCAGTCCCGGCGGGTCGCGCCAGGGAGAGCCTGCGGGCGGGTGCGGGCCCCGGCGGAGCGGCGGCCGCGCGCAGACAACCACCTGACCGCCGGCGGCCGCGGGGGAGAGGCGGGTTAGCGCAGGAACCCCAGCCCGGCGGGGCGCACGGGGGCCCCCCGAGAGCTGGGGACGGGAGCCTCCCCAGCGGACCCCCAAGGGCCGGGTACACGAAGCGGCCCAGTACGCACCTCCCCGGAGCGCCCCGCCGTCGCCGCCGCTGCGCCCCGTTCGGCCCCTCGTGGCGCCGTCTCTGGCTGCGGCCCTCGGAGCGGCCCTGGAAGGTTTAAAGGGCCGAGCGGCCCCGCCCCTAGCGCCCCAGCCGCGCCGCGCCGCCCGCCGGGACGTGGAGTCCGCTCTGCCCCGGCCCCCGCGCCCGCGCCGGGCAGGAGACTACAACTCCCGAGCCCCCGCGCCAGAGGGCGGTGGAAGCGTGGGCGGCGCCCGGAGCTCTGGGGTCCTGAGCGCTGTGGGGTGGGACTCGGGCGAAGGCTCCGATTCCGAGGTGCCCAGAGTCCTCCTACCTTGTTTCTGAGGTGGGAGCTTCGGGGGAGCGGGAAGCTCTGGGGCTGCGCCGCTGTGATTGGCATCGCGCACAAGCCTGGAGGAAGCCTCCCTTCGCCGCTGGGCACATTTTTGCAGCCCTGACTGGCCGACAGTGAGACTTGGGGGAACCTCGCTCAACGCGGCTCCCCGTGTCTGACTGTCCCAGGCGAGGCGGGTCCGCAAAGGAGGGAGGACAAAGCCTTGGCTGTTAAAATTCAAGCGCCCTGGATTTGGCTTATGTTTCCCTAGGCTCGGCAAACTCTGGAGGAGGGCTACTTTCGTCAGATACTTATTTTCAAGTGTCCAAGGACACAGAATACTGTCCAGAAGTCAGTGTCCAGAACATGTTTCTTGGCTGATGAACACTTACTTCAAGGCCACAGAGACCAATGGATACCCATGGTCACACATGGTCAGGTATTGGTAAGCAAGAGAGGAGAGGCAGATTGGAGACCCTGAGCAATTTGGGAAGAGGAAACAAAATAGTGTGGGAATAAATTACCACCGACTTCACCAAAATGTACATGCCACGGGTGCCTCCTTGGGCATTGATGAAAAGGGTGGGAATAGTTTTCACATACTGAAAGTGTGTCTGGCACTATAAGAAGCCCAGCAGGTGCTGGCACCCCTGTCAGACAACACCTGGGCTGACAGATGGTTATCTGAAGGGAACATGGACCCAGGCAGCCAGGAGCAGGGGAGGCTTAGGTCTGGCAGCATTGGAGAGTCAGAGGTAATGTGCAGAAACAGGGGGCCATGTATTGTGAGGAATAAATGGAGCAGATAAACTGTACAAGGGCTTAAAGGAGCAACCTTTTTTGGACCCAATGGAAAGTAAAAATGGAAACCAAAAATCTGTTGGAGAACACTTTCCTCAATCACTTCAGGACAAATAGATAAAGCAGGGGAAGTATGGCTGAGCAGGGGCTCCAGGGGGGCTCAGTTGGTTAAATAAGTGTCTGCCTTCAGCCGAGGTCATGATCCCAGGGTTCTGGGATTGAGTCCTGTGTAGGGCTCCTTGCTCAGTGGGGCGCCTGCTTCTCCCTCTCCTTGACCCCCCCCAACTTGTGCCCTCAATTTCTGTCAAATAAAATCTTAAAAAAAAAAAAAAAAGATGATTGTGCAGAGTGATCACTGTACAATACCTGCTGAAGGATCAGTGGGGTATAAAATCCGGTCCACTTTTTGCCAGCCATGCTCTGTGTCCCAGGACATAGAGGTGTCGCTTTCTAATTCACAGAGAAGCACCATCTTTCTGCCCAGGTGTTCCCATTTGGAGCAGGCACCTTTTCCTCACCTGCCCAATGGTGCTGTGAACCCTCAGCACTTCCTCTCTCATTGGAAGCTTTGTAGTCTTAGTCAGCACTTAGTATATCCTGCTGAACTAGGTTTGGGTTCCTGTCCCAATGTTACCATGAGGAAGACCTGAGAAGCTACTTAGGTCCGAAACCAGCTATTCTAACATAAAGTGAGGGTAAGATGGGCACTCTAGAGTTAAGAGGCAAATTTGGCTTAGTAGGATAATCTCAGCAGTCCCTAAAGTAGAATTACCCCAGGATAAAACTCCCTAATATGGAAGGACTCTTCATGGTACTTGGTAGGGTGCAGTCACTTATCAGATGAGTGGGAGCAGACATCTTTAATAGTCCCTTCCAGCTCTAATGCTATGTGAGTCTAGTTGTTATGCTCCAACCAGGACGGTTCTTAAAATAGTCAAGGCAAAGCAAGAGATGAGATTTCAAGTGCTGATTTTGTGGTGCTGAATGACTTTAGGGCAGGCATTTAATCTTCACTTTTCTTATGTACACAAGTGATTTCAAAACCCTTGGCAAAAACAGTGCTGTAAAAATAGTTTATTGCTTAAAAAGAATACTGTTTTCGAAAAGTACCCCCTTCCAATATTTTCAAATAATTTGCACAGTTCATTCACACAGCAGAAACATTGGAAATGAAAAAACAGTAAGAATATATGGCTTGTTATACATTTAACACAACTTAACCAGTGCAATCAACCTCTCATCCTGGAGGCTCTGGGAAGGCAAAGGAGCCATGTACTCAAGGTTGTAACTACTGGAGATATCTGGGGTGGGTGCCTACGGCTTCTTGACCATCTGAGTCCTCAGGGATAGAATAGGAAATTCAATGAGGGAGCTGAAAATTGTCCAAATAATTGTTAACATTCCATGCTGATTCTCCCCAAAGGCTTGAAGGTAGGAAAAAAAAATCTGTCCTCATCCCTCTTTCTATATGCAAAGGTCTCGTGCTCGTGAGCCAGCTGGGGATCCACTATCCTACTACCCATGCATCCTGGCAAATGCACAGCAGGCTGGAGATTCACCAGCCCAGAGGGTTTTCTTCCAGCCCTATGGGCTAATCTCTAGTTGGCAGCACCCCTCAGAGTGGACGGTGGAGGTGAAGTGCCCCTTTCAGAGCCTCATCCACAGGGCGAAGCATTTGTTACTGCCCACATTGGCCCTATTGGCTGGCCATGCACCACAGACTCCTACCCTCAGTAGAAAAAGCTTTACATTCTTCTTTCTCCTTGCATTACATTCTTCAAAGATTTCTAGGCTTGTGAACTGCAAGAGTTCAAGCTTCAGTGTTTACATAGCCCAAAGCCACTAAAAACCCCAGATTCCTTCTATTTATAGTATCACCCATGGAGGACCAGGCAACTGAAAGTCTAAAAATCCAAGGCCTTCTCTCAGTAAGTGAAGAACATTCATGGGCATGAGATAGGTCTATGAGACTACCAGAATTTTTTTTCTTTTCTTTTCTTTCTTTTTTTTTTTTTTGACCACCAAGAATAGATCTAGTCAAATGAGTGTTGGTTCTGAAGCAGCCTGCCTGAAGGCTCCACGGTACCCAACAGCATGGGGCAGTCCTCTGTGACATGTCCAGAGCCTGTGGGGAATGCTCTGTAATATGCTCCTTGATGGCAAAGCACTGAGTTTTGAAAAGAGCTGGAAGATGTCTGGAGGCAAGTCTGGTGAATAAACTGGACAGTAGCAGTACCATCATGGACCCCAGAGGAGGGGTGGCCATGAGCAGTGAGCCTGAGCTCTAAGGCTGTCAGCTGGCCAAGGGCCACCACCAGAGCATTTCAGCTACATCTGGAGTAGTGGCAGCAAAACCACCAACAGGCCTCCCCAGAAGGACAACCTCTCATTTAAGTACCAGGCCTAGTGCTTTCTATAGTCCTACTGCTTAAATGAGCTAAGAATGAGGATGCTTTCCTGGGTGGAAAATATTTTAAATGCGCTTGGTAAGCAAAATACCTCAAGAAAAAAAGTTCACCAATAAGGAGTTTCTATCAGTCTCTTACCTGAGTGTGAGGGTTACAACGGACAGAAAAGGTTGTATTAGGTACACACTTTCCTTCTCACAAAAAGGAATGGAGGCTAAGATTTCAGGTGCCATGCCCCCAACCTCCTCTTCTGGTCTTGTTTCTAATCCTGTAATAAGTCCACGAAATAGGCCATCCAGTTGTGAGAAGACAGACCCAAAAAAGTATTTCCAGACTAGGAAGCCTAAGAGTTCCAGTGAAATCCTATGTCCAAGTCAGAAGAGCGGTTGAAGAGCTGGAAAAGTAAAATTCCCAGTCCTCTGAGCTGCCAGAAGATTGGGGAGAGAGTATGGCACAGCATCCTTGACCTGGAGACTCTGGAGGGTAGTTAACATTGTAAGTCAAAAGGCACTTCTAGCCTGGCTGAGTAAGTGGAGGGCAGACTTTCTCCTCTGAAAGTAGAAATGAGCCCAGGACTGGCAAATTTAAGGCATTTAACCTTGGGCCAGCTCTGTGGGTCAGGAACACTCTGGTCCCTGGCTCCCTTCACCACCAGGCCCATCTCACTTATCTGCCTCACTCACTTTCCCAGAATTCCTCTGGCACTGCAAACTGTGGCTTAATGGATTCTAATGATGTAGTTGAAGTAGCTGCCTTGCACCATTTCTGAGGTGGTAGATTTTCAGGGGTGTAGGGCACAAACCAACAGTGCCCTCAGGTGTCCTTTAAGAGAAAAGCCACTGAGATGGAACAGTCAGACTGATCTTGAGACCCTGATGTAGAAAAACCCCTGGGGCAGAGGGACTTTGGTTTCAAGAAGTCTTAGTGTTCATGGGCTCATTTAAACCCCATACTTAAAGCCACTGAGGTTAGGTCAATTGCTGGAAATCTGCAGGGGGTTGGAACTGCGGAGCATAGGATGTCTTGTGGATGTCTCAGACCTTAGCCTGGCCCTGCATTAGGGAAACAGGTCACTGAGTTGAAGACGGTGATATTCCTAGGATCTATATACTCTTGGGAGATAGGAAAGGAGAAAGAATGGGGCAGGGGCAGAGCAGATGAGAGAGGCCCATTTCGCAGCCCATTATATGGGCATTTTTTCTTTCTTTTTTTTCCCCCAAGTAGGGCTCCAAATAGGCAATTATTGCTCATGTTGAATTTCCCTTTGTATGTATATTTGAGACTGTTAAATCACATTTGGAGAGTCAGTTTCAAGCTTGTTTTGATAATTCCCCTTTAACCTGAGCAAAGGATGGTCTGTTCAGAGCTAGGAATGAGGTTGAAAACTGGAATCCTGTAGCCCTAACCAAGGGAGGTTTTGCTGCAAGAAATCCTTGCAGTTGAGTTCTAGGTCTAGGTCTCTTTATCTAGACAGTGCAAAGCAGAGCAATGTGAGAGAAACTTGCAAAAGCCATGGAAGGATAGGGAGACATGCTTGCAAGACAGTCTCAAAAATGAAAATCTCCCATGTTACTGGTATCGGAATTACTGGGAGAGCTTGTCAGAAAGGTAGATCCCCCAGAACTCCCCACCTCCAAAGTCCTGAGCAGTTGGGAGGTCCACAGTCACCTTGGGAGGTGGGGTGGAACTGACAGGTTCTGAGACAAAGATGAGGGAATGGAAAGAACAAAGAAACAGCTGAAAAAAAGGTCTAGGAAAATATGGATGGAAGTGAGCAGAAGCAAGGAACAAAGGAACTGTAAAACTACAAACGCGGTTCATTAAGTTGGGTGGAGCAGCAGCGGGTAGGTGTCCCACGGCATATGACCTCAATAAGAAAGCAGCATGCTGGCATAAGGTTTCATAAACCTCAGCTCTCCCTGGAATCTCTGCTTCTAGAACACCAAGTTAGCCAAACAAAATTCTCAAATTCCAGAATACTAAGCTGGTCAAATGGGCCAACATACAAGAAAGAATGGCCTGCAAAGCAGGTTTGTCCTTGTAATAATCGGTTCCTATGAATGTTGAGCTTGGGGTGTGTGTGTGTGTGTGTGTGTGTGTGCAGATCAGCTCAGACCGGTCCTGACACCCTCAAACTAGGAGTGAGCTCCCTGGGCAGTGAATCCAGCCTGGTGAGAATGCCTTCAGCCTGGTCAGTGTTGGCTCTGGCGCTTTGTGATCTCCTCCTGGACGCGCAACTTGAGGGCCTCTCGCATTGGTGGATCCAGAGGCGTGTGTGCGGACACCTCCTCACTCACCCTTCCTGGATCATCATCCTACGTGGAGGAAGAGTCAAGAAGCTCAGGGCTGGGCGTCTTCTGGAAAGGCGACCTGCCCTATCCCTAGACAACACTCTTACAGAACTCCATTTGATTCACAGCTTCTTGCCAGTGCCTGCCATTTCCCAGGTGTCCCCTGTGATAGTGATTTTCAGCTGGGGGCCACATGCCCTCCCAGGGGCCTGCTGAGGATCACTGTGTGACAGGGTTGAGTTGTGCTCAAAACCATCGCCCAGCAGTCTACGCTCCTATGTGGAGCCGACACTTCCCACTGGCCCTGAGGGAAACAGTGGTTCAGGCTCTGGCAGTGATTTCTAGCATGGCCCAGGACCTTCAGGCTGCAGCTGTTTCCATGAGGCATACCTGATACACGATAACTGAAGTGACCTCTCCGCTGTCTGCCTCATATTCTAAACAGAAGAGCTGATGGCCAGAAGGTTCTGGCTCGGAGCTGCCACTACTGCTGCTTTCACTGGACTCCTCACAGTCTGGGTTGCTTAGGTGGGTCGAGCCATCTGGAAGGATGAATCACAGTGAGAGGGAAGAGGGGAAGGCTGCTGGAGCCCCTGCCCACACGGAGGACACACGAAAACATACCATAAAGAAAGTCCCAATCTTCTCACGGGCTCTGTGCGTGTGTGTTATGTGTTAAGTGCGCACCCAATCAATAGTTTCATTTACCTTTTTATCCCTGCTCTGGGGCCAGCACAATCCTATCATGTGATAGATACACAATACACCTTCATCTAGTGAATAAGCTTGCAAGGTAGTGGAGAGGTGGCCAGAGTCCTACCTGGGTTCAAATCCAGGCTCTGTCATTTATTAGTTATGAGAGACCTTGGGCAAGTTAGCCTCTCTGCTCCTGTTTTCTATGAAACAAGTGACAGGAGTTTCCGTCTTATGGGATCCAATGAAACGTAAATGAATTAATATACCCAAGATCTAAAAATACTTTTAAGTAACACCAAACAAGTTTAGTGCCACCCTAGTTATTGTGATCTCTAGGTCCCTGGGAAGCTGGAGAAAAGGCCATTTTAAATACTGAGTTTGAGTTTCATTCTACACCTATGTCCTGGTCAGCTATAGCTGTGCCAAGCTCTCCGTCAGCTAGTGAGAACCCTAAAGCACAGGATGGTGGGCAAACCAGTAGACAAACCACTACTTGCCGGCTCCCAGGTATTTCCTGTTAATAATGATGCTTAACTGGGGGCCACGAGCCTTCTCTGTTCTCAGAATCAGTGAGCGAATGAGGAGCGTCGAGGTAGGGGTTCCGGGAAGGAACGACATGAACTGAGCCTTGGGGGTTAATAAGTGGCTTTTTCCACGTAGAGAAAGGAGCGCGTAGAGAGAGAGCTGGGGGCTGAAAGAGCGCGAGGGATGGAGGAGGCAGGCGGGGTGGGCGGCCTCACCTCGGTGTCGGGGCAGGTACACCTGCCGGTCGGGCTTTCGGGGCCGCGTCGGCGCGGGCGTGTGCCGCCTCCTTGCCTTCTCCTTGGCCGCCTGCTTCACCTTCTTGTCATAGTCGTCCCTGCGGGGAGCCGAGCGGGAGTCAGGGACCGCCGGGCCAAGCTAGGCTGGGGGCGGCGGCGGGGAGGGGCGGTACCGGGCGAGCTGGTTCCGTCTGATGTGGTGCACAAAGCCGTGGCTCATGTCCAGCCGCCCGCCAGGCTTGCAGCAGAGCCCCGGCCCGGAATCTGGCGCCGCTTCCATCTGGAGCCTTGCGCTGGGAGCCTCCGCCAACTCAGCGGCCCCAACGGCCGCCCTCCAGCCGGGCGAGTACTGCACCGCCCCTCGTCCGACTTCCGGCCTAACGTCCCGCCCCGAAAGAGCCTGCCGGGCCGAGCGTCGCGGCGCCCGGAGTTCCCGACGCCGGTGCTGGGATGGGGCATGCGCGGCTTTCACTCCCCGTCGGGGCTTTTCTTTGTCACGTTAGCACTGGAAACAGGACTTAGGCTTACTGCTGATACATCAGAAAATTCAGAAAAACACAAAGCACCCATTACACCACTCAGTGATCGGTGTGGAGTCTTCCTTCCCTTTTTGCGGTGAGAAAATGTTGTAGAACTCCCATCCCCGGTTGTGTGACCTCGGCTGACCATTGAAGCCCGCGGAGCCTCAGTGTCCTCATCGGTAAACGAGGCCATTGAGCACATTTACCTCAAAAGAGGTTGTGAGGAGGCGAGTGCTCGGGCAAGGCACACAGCGGCACCCTGGCCTCACAGCCCTGCGAAGGCTGCTGGCGACTGGGGCGCCCCTTCTAGCCCGTCCAGAGCCCGAGCCCACACGATCCACATCTCAACTGTCCCCTCGGGAGGACCCAGCGCTTTTCAGAATCTGAGTGTGTAGTTTGGGAGTCCTCTTTGAAAAAATGACAAAATTAGAAATTTGTGGTTAGTACATCGACATTCTGGTATATCCACACGATGGAATACCGCTGAGCAATCAAAAGGAACAAGTTGTTAATAGACGCAAGCGCGTGGATGAATCTCAAAATAAATTCTCCTAGCCAAAGGCACCAGGCAAAAAAGAGGACATGCCGTGGGCTTCCATTTATATAAAACTGCTTTGTAGTAAGAGAAGGCAGATGTTGGGGGAAGGACAATTTTGAAGCTGGTGGGTAAGTTTTTTATCTTGATTGTGGTGATGGCTTCAGAGGGTATACACCCATCCGTCAGTATTTAGCAAATTGCACTTTTTATTTTATTTTTTTAAAGATTTTTATTTATTTATTTGAGGGACAGAGATCACAAGTAGGCAGAGCGGCAGGCAGAGAGAGAGGGGGAAGCAGGCTCCCTGCTGAGCAGAGAGCCTGATGCAGGGCTGGATCCCAGCACCCTGAGATCATGACCTGAGCCGAAGGCAGAGGCAACCCACTGAGCCACCCAGGCGCCCCAAATTGTACACTTTAAGCATGCATTTGATTGCATGTCAATTTCATCTAGGTAAAATTATACAAATAATCTAGTTCAGGGCCGTGGACAGGGTCGTGAAGGTCACAGGCCCCGAAGTCTGAGCTTTATTAGCGTCAAGGTTGTCTCTGCCTGACGTTTGCATTTTCCTGTGATGCCAAGAACAATTCTCTAAATGTGGAAGAGAGTAGCCAGGTCGCTCCATGGTGGGATGGTTTGGGGATGTAGCCTAGTTCTCTGGTGCCCAGTGACTGTGGAGACGACCTCCCGATTCTGTTTCCCGGGCACAAAGTATGTCGAAGAAATCCAGGGCCCAGAGACAACTTTCTTTTAATCCAGAAAATTATGGGTAAGGTGGCAGTAGGCCCGCAGTCTTTTCCCAGGTGTGCACGCAGACGCTAAGAGGCCACAGGCGGCGCAGTACTTCCCAGAAGTTTCTCGCGGCCTAATATGTCCTCCACGGCGACTCGTAGAGAGCCCAGCTTTCCATAACAGCTCCGTTCCTGATTGGCTATCTGCCGCGCGCTCCTGCGTGCCTGGAGCCTGCGCAGAGCGACTCGGCCCGTAGTGGCGATGTCCGGCCGGTCCAAGCGTGAATCTCGTGGTTCTACCCGCGGGAAGCGCGAGTCCGAGTCGCGGGGCAGCTCGGGTCGCGTTAAGCGGGAGCGAGACCGGGAGCGGGAGGCCGAGGCGCCGAGCTCCCGGGGCAGCCCAGTGCGTGTGAAGCGGGAGGTCGAGCCGGTGAGCGCGCGGGAGGTCCCGGCGCCCGTAGTCCCGGCTGTGCGGGTGAAGCGGGAGCGCGAGGCTGACGAGGACTCTGAGCCTGAGCGGGAGGTGCGAGGTGCGCGGGGCTGGCCCGGGCCGGGGCCGGGCCGGGGCGGGCTTGAGCTCCACTCTCACGTTCTCCTTTTTTTTCAGCTTTCCCTGGGAGTGGAGGTGGGCGTGGGGTTGGGGGATTCACACTCCTAGTGTCCGCGATCAGACTCGACTGCATTGCAGTGAGGACAGTACTAATTTTCTGAGGCTTTATAATTTTGTTTCTGGTCCTGGTTATCTGTGTATGATTTTACTTTAATATTAAATTTTCTTGCTTAGGGTCCTCTGGCATATTTTTATATTACAGTCCAGGATAGCACTTTGGTCATAGAAAGTGTTTGATAAATATTCTTTGAATAATTGATAATTTCAGGGTATTCTTTGTTTTTTTAAGTACCTTGTCGGGTTCAGGTTTCCCCTTCTTTGGAAAAGAAGTTGTTTCTTAGGTATCTTGCGTAATTGTGATAAGGACGTTTTTCCTCTGAGACACTAGGATCCCACTTGCTGTTCTGGCTTGTCTTTTGTTTTGTTTGTTTGTTTGTTTGTTTTTTCCCTTTCATTTTTATGATGAAATAGATCACAGGAACTAAGATGGACTGAATATACTGCACAAGTATAGTTTAAAGAAGAGTGGAAATACACAACTTGTTAAGAACTGTGAAGGGTTTAAGATTTTATTTGCAAGCTGCCTAGTTAGCCTGCCAGTTTTCTGGATGCTGATGAAGACAGGACAAGTTCCTGTAGCATCATTTTCCACAGTGCAGTTTGAAGAGAACTTATACTTACAGTGGGTGGCCTTCCAGGAGAGGAACTCTGGGCTTAAAGAATGTGGATCTTTTTTGTGGTCTGTGAACTTGACTCCCCTTTGCTCTGTAGGGAGGACCCCCCCCCCCACCCCCGCCCAACCCCATTGCTGTTTACTATACAAATATCCTTGTCAAGGTAGTCTGGAGGCAGACAGTGTCTCTGGTCACAATACGGGCAGAGACATGAGACACCCACGGAGGATTGTCTCCTAATGTTTCAACATTAGAAATGGCACATAACCAGTACCTTAGAAGCTCCCGTAGACCCCTTCCCAGTTGTATCTACTTTCCTTCCTTGCTTAAGAATTCACTATTTTGAATTTTTTTTCTAACCAGGTCTATTTTTATTTTTAGTTTTACCTCATATATGTATCCCTAAGTAGTACTGTTTTACTTTGTGTTTGATATAAATGGAATCATACTATATATAACCTTTTGATTTGTCTGTTGGTTGTTTAGTTTAGTTTTGTTTTTTTTTTTTGCTAGCCGTATTTTTGAGGTTCATCCAAATAGATGTTTATGGCTCTGTAGTGTTGTATTGATGATATACCCGAATGTTGTTTATCCATTTATTTGTGGTGGATATTTGTTTCCATGTTGGCCCTTTTAAATATCGCTGCTATAAATATCTTTAGTAAAGCACTCCCAGTGTACCTGTGCAGAAGTTTCTCTCTGGTTTATAAGTAGATTGCTGGGTCAGAGGTCTGCATATTTTCAGCTTTGATCTTGCTGTACTATTTTCCAGAAGATTGTAACAGTTTACACTCCCACCAGCAGTACATGAGCATTTCCATTGCTCTCTGTATTTGTCAGCACTTGGAATTTTCTGGTTTTATTTTTTCCTGTGGTAGGTGTGAAGTGGTATCTTGTTGTGCAAGGAAATCGGCATTTTCTTGAATGTTGATGAGGGTTATAGTCCTCATTTTCTGTTGGGTTGTTTGTCTTTTTCTTATCGCTTCACCAGATTTATGTAATCTGCAAATGAATCGTTTGTTGGTTATATGTGTTTCAAATATGTTCTCCCAGTTTGGTGTATTTCTGGCCACTGGTGGAGGGGCCCATCCTGTTGGGCTTTTCTCATTTGTTTGTTTGTACTAGTAGTTGACCTTGAGTATGTTTCCCAGTTTCACAGCCTGTGATGATTTTCCTTTCAGCAAAGAATGGCCGTGTGGATTCCGAGGACCGGAGGAGTCGCCATTGCCCCTACCTGGATACCATTAACAGGTTAGTAGAACAGGGATGCTGAGGGCAGAAAACACAATGGAATCTATGCAGAAAATTCTTTGAACTGTACATTGACAGGTTCATAAACTTTATCCCTTTTAAAGCTTTCTGCAAGAAAATTGTATTTCTTGTCATATTTATTAATCTTTGCTTTTTAATATAAAGTGTCAGAGGGCATTTTTTTTTAGGGTGGGCATGTGCATAAAGAGCTTTTAGTTTATCTTGAATTTCCTTGATGGTATAACAGGGTACATGGTGTTCTTAAATAGTAGCAAATTTAAGTATCTTTTGAGTATTCATTTTGTGCTAGATACTACTTAATGTGGCCAGAATTCAACAGAGAAAGGAGAAACAGATAAACATATGTCCTAAAGCAGAAGTAGCTACCTCATCCTTGTTTCTTTTCCCTGGTCCCCGTTGGCATGTTTGGATGCTTTTCAACTTACACTCTAAGATACTGTCCAATCTATAGATTAGATACAGAACTTCTCTCAGTAGTGGAATTACTCCTTATATAGGCTATCCATTGTACAGGTCCAAGCCATTTATGGCTAGAGAGGACTTGAAACATGGCTTGAGGAACCCAGTTTCACATTTTAATTATTTTAAATTTAAATGTCAGTATCCACTTGTAGCTGTTGTGTCCTTTAATGGACATTGCATTTTTATTGGGACCATTACCAATTAATTATAGTTAATATTTGAGGAAAAATCTCTTTGTCACTTGTGGATTCAGTGGAAGTAAAGTTTTTTGTCCCATAACCTGCCCGCTACTCAAATAACATTACTTTGCAGTGAATAAGTAATCTATTTGTAGGTATTCTCCTAATATTCAGACTTTCCATTTATTTTTATGGACGAAAATAGATTTTTCTCTTATAAGAGGGTTTGTTCATTCTTTTGATTTCCTTCCATTACCTGTCTTGTTTTTCCTAGAGAGGGGGAGAGTCTTGAGCAGGTTCCACGCCCAGCACAGAGCCTGATATGGGGTTAGATCTCACAACCCTGAGATCATGACCTGAGCTAAAATCAAGAATTGGACACTTAACTGACTGAGCCAACCAGGTGCCCTCATCCCCAGTCTTTTAATCTGGAATGCCATTTGGGTCCTGTTACATTAGTCTTGCTTTTAGCTTTTTCTCCAGAGAAAGCAACTGCAGTGAAAGGTTTTCTGTTGGTTGTAAATTTTAAAAAGAGAGGGACATAGTGTTGTGTGTCTGGTAGAGATACCTTGACACTGCTTTAGTGCTTGGTGGGTAAGGGTGCTATATTAAATGTTTAGGGAAGGAATAGTTAATGTCCCCCACAGTTTATATATGTATGGTCGTTGAACTATCTCTGAAGGATGCTGTGTGACGTTGTGGGATGTGGAGCCAGTGCTGCTTCACTTGGGCGCTTTCCGAGGCATCTCTCCCTATTAATTGTTTTTTCTTTTGTTTGGTTCTTTTAGGAGTGTGCTGGACTTTGACTTTGAGAAACTGTGTTCCATCTCCCTCTCACATATCAATGCATATGCCTGTCTTGTGTGTGGCAAATACTTTCAGGGTAAGTAAATGTTGTGTATTATAAACTTGCTAAGTTTCAGTGTCAGCTACAGGTCTGCTCCAGAAGGTTTTTTTGTGGTTTTTCTTTTTTTTCTTTTCTTTTCTTTTCTTTTTTTTTTCTCTTTTAAAAAAAGTAAGTGGCTGTCAGGAGTCACATCTGAGAATCCCTCTCTCTGTTCCCAGGAAATTGGGATACTCTTAAGAAATCAATAGGAGATTCTCTGGTTATAGCCTGTGTACATATGAAAGGGAGAAAGAACTAGTTGAGGCTATTATGTAGGAGACCTCAAAGTCTGTGGGTTTTTGAATCTCTGATGTTTTCTGTACTCATGTCTTTTTTTTTTTTTTTTTTTTAAGATTTTGTTTATTTTTTGACACAGAGACAGACAGCAAGAGAGGGAGCACAAGCAGGGGAGGTGGAAGAGAGAGAAGCAGGCTTCCCACCAAGCAGGGAGCCTGCTGTGGGGTTTGATCCCAGGACCTTGGGATCATGACCTGAGCCGAAGGCAGACACTTAGCAATGGAGCCACCCAGGTGTCCTTCATGTGTTTTTTTTTGAAAATCCTTTTGCTCTGAGGGCTTTTTCATTTTGTTCTCCTCTGGAAATTTATTAATTCATTCAGACCAAGCAAATGCTGTGTACACAGTGTACTAGAGGATTGAAAAGAAATGTAAACTACATTCATTGCACTTAAAAAGAGCTCATAGTCAAGGTTAACACATAAAACAGCAGACTCTAGAAGATTGTAGGGATTACTGCTGGATTATGTGGCAGTGAGTATGGATAAAGACTATGGGAATTGAAATATGCGAAGATCAATGTTAGCTGGAGTGTTTGCGTTCCATTCACAGAGGAGGTCAGGTGGGACTTGAACTGGCAGGACATAGAGGGTTTGAACTAGTTAAGGGTGAGAGATTCTAGAAAGGAGTGGCAATGTGACCAAAGGTGTGTAGGTGCAGGATTGTCTTGAATGTGGGTGTTTGGAAATTCAGTACTGATTGGTGGTGGACTGTCATAAGATATTCATATGTGTATATGTGCATATCTGTGTATGTGTTATATATGGTGTGTGCATAGATAATTTTAGATAATGTGGAACTAACTCATACACCACATGCACATGCACATTTCGTATTTATGTGTATGAGATTTTTTTTCCGTAACCAATGTTTTATGCCATCCAGTGAATAAAGTACTAATGTGCTATTCTTCCTTGCTTATTTTTGTGATAAGAAGAGTCCATGTAAGAGACTCATTGCACAGATGGCATAGCACTTTGTTTTTGCTGGTATTGACATGTCCCAGTACAAAATTTTGACAGGAAAATCAAATCTGGTTTGTGCCTCTCTAGCATCTACTCTTACAGCCTTTCATCCTTCCCTACAGGCCGGGGTTTGAAGTCTCATGCCTACATTCATAGCGTCCAGTTTAGCCACCATGTCTTCCTCAACCTCCACACCCTCAAGTTCTACTGCCTTCCAGACAACTACGAGATCATCGATTCCTCACTGGAGGATATCACAGTATGTGTCCAGGAGGGCTGGTTTGGAACTAGTTCTTTTGGGAGCCATCCCGGGTCTCCTGGGGACCTGCCTCATACGAGGTTAGGGAAGAATTTTGGTCCTTTAGGCATGGAGAGGCTGCTTCTCCTTTGGGAGGAACCAGGGAGACGTGAGTAAGCAGGTCAGGATTCGTAATTGTGGTCTGTGGTCTGCAGCCTAGCTGTTATTTCTGCTTTTAATGTTGAGAGTTAGGACTAAAGAAATAGGGGTGAAAGCATTTTTGTGAAATATATTCTCTTGCACACTCTGGAGTAGGGATGTGAACTGGGCCTGGTGTAGGACCGTGGATGCCAGGCTGGATACTAGCTCCTGGCTGCATTTGTTGTGATGTGGCCAGAGTGGCCTGTGCATCCCAGCTGCGTTCTCTGGTGTATGATCTGTGCCCAGAGTCACGGTACTTCAGTGGAGAGCATGAAAAGTCTTGGGTTTCATTAATGTTGGAACTGTTGATTATTATTTTCCTTCTTAGCAAGTGTTTATATATTCATGCTGAATGCTCTGTTCATTCTTAAGGAAAATTTGGTGTTCCAAGTGTTTGAAACATTTATGTTGCTTTTTTAAGTTTTATAGACCTATGGATAGTTGAGGTTAAAGTATTTATAGTATTTGGAGAGAGAAACTGAAGTAAAAGCAAGGTTTCAAAGTGAGTTGTTAGAGACCTGTGTTCAACCCTTTATGTGATGACCCTTGCAGGTCTAGGACCGGGGAAAATTCTGTTCCTGCCCCTCCAGCCACAGGGAGTTTGTGAGATCTCCGGTTTGCAGAGCTGGGGAGATGTTCCTGCGCCCGCGCTGGGTCTGTGCTGGCTCTGTGTGAGGTCCCACCTGAGACTCAGACTCCTGCTGCCTGCAGAGACTTGAGTGTCTTCCAGTTTCTGTCGGTCCTTTATCATGGAGCTGGCCAGACCTACGGTCTGAGGAAAGACCTGGGATTCAGTGATTTTGGGTTAAACACAGAGATCCTCTTCTGGATCAGTAACGTGGACTGGGCCTATTTGTTATCTCAGCCTTTATACCTATTGTTGGGAGCCCTTTAGGTGTGTGGTGAGACATTCATGAGTGAACTGTTTTTGTTTTTGGCAGAAATTGCTATTTCAGATATATCTTGTGAACTCTGTAGACAGACCTACAACAGTTTGGAATTTTCTTTTGTTTTACAGTATGTGTTGAAACCCACTTTCACAAAGCAGCAGATTGCAAACTTGGACAAGCAAGCCAAGTTGTCCCGGGCGTATGATGGTACCACTTACCTGCCAGGCATCGTGGGCCTCAATAACATAAAGGCCAACGACTATGCCAACGCTGTCCTTCAGGTAGGATCAGGATGGGAATAGCGGGGGAGGAGGTAATCTGGGAACACTACGAAGGTGAGCTAAGAAATAGCTCCCTTCTGGTATAGTCAGTGGTTCTTGGAAACACCAAGTCTTGCTGAGAACTGTATTTGACTTTTTTTTTTTTTTTAAGGTTTTATTTATTAGAGGGGATTTATTTAATGGGGCAGAGGGAGAGGGAGAAGCAGACTCCCCACTGAGCAGGGAGCCTGACATGGGGCTCTATTCCAGGCCCCTGAGATCCTGAGCTGAGCTGAAGGCAGATGCTTAACCAACTCAGCCGCCCAGGCAGCTTTGTACTTGACTGTTCACCAAATGACATTCCTGTATCTGCTCAAGGACTGCTGCCAAATAGTGAGGCCTTTCCTAGCCTCCGGGCTCGTGGCCTCTGGAGTTTTTAGGGAATGAAGGATAGAACGTGTGTGTGGCCTGGTAGTACCAAATAAGAAACACATGTGCTAGATGATGCTTATTTACTTATTTACTTGACAGAGAGTGTGCATGCACAAGCAGGCAGAGTAGTAGAGAGAGGGTAAGGGAGAAGCAGGCTCCCCACTGAGCAAGGAGCCCGATGTGGGGGTCCCCAGGATCATGACCTGAGCTGAAAGTAGTTGCTTAACCAGCTGAGCCACCCAGGGGCCTCTTTTTTTTTTTTTTTTTAAATAGTGCAGATGTTCTTTGTGCTGGTTTTCTCATGTCTTGATCCTGCTCTTGTGTGTAAGCCCCAAAGTGGGGATTGCAGAAAGCCAGAGTTGTCCTATTTGCAAGTAAGTTTTTTTTTTAAACATTAGTAATACATACACATTGTAGAAAAAGTAGAAAATGTTGGTAAACACAATTAAGAAAATTAATAATCTTGCTTTATTGCCCCCCCCCAAATTAGAAAGATTTATAAACATAAATACTTATGGGGTAGTTGGGAGATGTAGAAAGTATAAACAGAAGGGTTCATTCTCTCCTTTCTCTAGTCCTCTGTCCTGGGCTGGCTTTAGAGCATATTATGAACGGGGCACCTGGATAGCTCAGCTTGGTTGGTTGAGCGTCCAAATCTCAATTTTGGATCAGGTCATGATCTTAAGGTTGTGAGATTGAGCCCTGCCTCAGGCTGGCTGCTCAGTGCAGAGTCAGCTTGGGATTCTCTCTCTCCCTCTTCCCCCGACCCCTGCCCCCTGCCCCACTCACATGCTCTCTTCATGCTCTCTTTTTCTCCCTCTAAAATAAATAAAATCTTACAAAAAAAGGTATATTATGAAATCAATATAGGCATACTTCATTTTATTGTGCTCTACTTTATTGTACCTCCCAGATACTGCGCTTTTTACAGTTGAAGGTTTGTGGCAACCCTGTGTTGAAGAAGTCCTTCAGCACCAATTTCCGATCACTTCATGGTTATCACATTTTGATAATTCTCCCAATTTATTATTATATTTGAATAGCTTCAATCTAAAATGTTAGTGAACGAGGAGTTGCTTCTTATGGATGAGCCAAGAAAGTGGTTTCTTGAGATGGGAGGGTGAAGATGCTGTGAGGATCCGGGGCGCTGGGGCGGCTCCGTTGGTTAAGCACCTGCCCTTGGCTCAGGGCATGATGCCAGGGTCCTGGGATGGTGCCCCACATCGGCTCCTTGCCCGGCGGGGAGCCTGCTTCTCCCTCTCCCTCTGCCTGCCACTCTCCCTGCTTGTGCTCGCTCTCTCTGTCAAATAAATAAAACCTTAAAAAAAAAAAAGATGCTGTGAGGACCGTAGAAATGACAACAAAGGATTTGGTATATTACATAAACTTAGTTGATGAAGAATTAGCAAGGTTGTAGAGGGTTGACTCCAATTTTAAAAGTTGTGCTGTGGGTAAAATGCTGTCAAACAGCATCACATGCCACAGAGAAATTGTTCATAAAAGGAAGAATCAATTGATACAGCAAACTTCATTGTTGTCTTATTTTAATAAACTGCCACAGGCACTGCAACCTTCAACAGCAGATCTGTCAGTAACCATCAGTATGGAGACAAGACCCTCCACCAGCAAAAAGATAGTCTCATTGAAAGCTTAAATAATGGTTAACATTTTTTAGCAATAAAGTATTTTTAAATTAAGGTCTGTACATTTTTTTTTAGACATAAGCTATTGTATACTTAGTAGACTGCAGTATAGTGTAAACATAACCTTTATGAATGCATTGGGAAACCCCAAAAATTCATTTGACTCTCTGTTTTGCTGCATTAGCTTTATTGTGGTGGTTTGAATCTGAACCCATAATACCTCTGAAATAGGCCTGTATCTGTTCTTGTGCAGCATCTTTAATGGTTACATGTTAATCCATTCTGTGGATGAATTACAGTTTAATCATTACCTCTTGTATTAATGTATCTAGGCTCTAGATTCTAGGCTGAAGGGTGTAGCAACTCACAAATCCATCAACAAAACAAAAGAGGGTTCTTCACTTTGCACTATCACTGTTACACTATTATTTTTCCCCCATTTTGATATGTTTGATGTACCTTTTTTTATTCACTTCTAAAGTTGATTACTTAGATTTTTTTCATGCAGTGTTGGGCTGTCTGTGCTCATTTTTCTATTGGTGCTTTATTTCACTGAGCTCTAAGAGATACATACTAGCCTTCTCTTGGTATATGTTGTAAATATTTTCTTCTAGTTAGTTCCCATAAGAAGTTTTTATTTTTAAAATAAGTAGATGAACAAACCCTCTGTGATATTATTGCCACTAGAATGGGATTGAATGGATGAAGTACTCTATCTGGAGACTAATTTCTCTCTCATACTTTTTGTATTGTTCCTAAGGCCCGAGAGCAGCTGCCTTCCACAGCTTGGATGACTGAGAACCAGGAGGAACTTCATCCATACTCCTTTCCTTTAGATAGTAACTCTTTTTTTTTTTTTTTTTTTTAAGATTTTATTTATTTATTTGGCAGACATAGCGAGAGAGGGAACACAGCAGGGGGAGTGGGAGAGGGAGAAGCAGGCTTCCTCCTGAGCAAGGAGCCTGATGTGGGGCTCGATCCTAGCACCCTGGGATCATGACATGAGCCGAAGGCAGACGCTTAACAACTGAGCCACCCAGGTGCCCCAGTAACTCAGTTTTTAAATAATTATTCTCTAAACATGAAGTCCTTGTTTGTTTAGCTGAGCTAAACTTGTAGGAGCTTTCCCTGCATGTCTGTTGTTATGGTGGTCCCTGTGTCCTGAGTTGTCTTCCTTGAAGATGCTTGGGTTTATTGTGTTTAGCAGAAACCTCACTCCTCTTTTCTAAGTGGATTACCTCACCAGAGAAAGTGGTGCTTCTGGTAAGCACAGTGTTGGTAAGGATTCACAAACCCATCAGGAGGGGCCTTCGGGGAAACTGCATTTATTTAGGGTCTGTTCTGTGGTCAGAATAGTTTCTGCCAGTTTTGTAGCTCGCACTAATGAGCACATATTTCTTCCTGAACTGACATGGCTAGACTATCTTTTTGCTTAATGAGGTAAAATGTATTTTTGTTTTCCTAAATCTTTTGACCACTTCAACCCTAACAGAATTGTTTTTTAAGATTTATTTATTTGAGAGAGAGAGAGAGCAAGATGGAGCAAGCATCTAGCTGGGGGGAGGAGTAGAGGGAGAGGGTGAAGCTGGCTCCCCACTGAGCAGGGAGCCCAATGTGGGGCTCAGCACCAGGACCCAGGGATCATGACCTGAGCTGAAGGCAGATGCTTAACTGACTGAGACACCCAAGCACCCTTCAATCCTAATAGAATTAATCATTTTTAAATATGTATTCATTTTGTGTCATTTATATATATAATTCCTTTTTCTTTCATTTTGTTTGTATTTATTACCATTCTCTCAGTAAATACCACATTTGGGGAAAACACCAAATTTTAAGATGATTTTAAACATAGTCGCAGGCCTAATTAGAGTGAATAAAAGATATTATTTTTTAAAAAGTTGGTCAGTGTGGGCACCTGGGTGGCTCAGTTGATTAAGAGTCTGGGAATTAAAATCTAAAAAAAAAAAAAAAGTTGATCAGTGGATAGGGACTTGAATACTTAAAAAAAAAAAAATTTTTTTTTTTTTTTTTTTTTTTTTTTTTTTTTTTTTATTAAACTTCCTTGGGGCACCTTGCTGGCTTAGTCGGTGGAGCATGGGATCCTGGATCTTGGGATTGTGAGTTTGAGCTCCATGTTGGGGGTTGAGATTGCTTAAAAAAAAGTAAAATCTTGAGATTTGTGGGTGTCTCAGTCAGTTGAGTATCTGCCTTTGGATCAGGTCATGATCCCAGGGTTCTGGGATCCAGTCCTACACCAGGCTTCTTGATCACTGGGGAGTCTCTTTCTCCCTCTGCCTGCCACTCCTGCTGCTTGTGTGCTCCCCCACCTTTCTGACAAATAAAAAATAAAATCTTAAAAAATAAAAGGTCAGATTTAAAAAAAAAACTTAAAAGTTCGTCATGTCTACGTCAGTACAGTGTCTGTAGAACTAGACTTTATGTGAAACTTAGTACAGAGGATGTTTCTATAACATGAACTTTAATCCTGAGCATTTCCGTCTGTCTCCTGAAGGCCATTACAGGCCCAGTTCTAGTAGAAGAGCTTGTCTCCAGGGTTAGGCCCAGGGGCTCTGGATTAATTGGAGTGTTTGACTTCCAGGCTTTGTCTAATGTTCCTCCTCTCCGGAACTACTTCCTGGAAGAAGACAATTATAAGAACATAAAGCGTCCTCCGGGGGATATCATGTTCCTGTTGGTCCAGCGTTTTGGAGAACTGATGAGAAAGCTCTGGAACCCTCGAAATTTCAAGGCACATGTCTCTCCCCATGAGATGCTGCAGGCTGTTGTCCTTTGCAGCAAGAAGACCTTCCAGATCACCAAGCAGGGTAACGAATGAGTCATTTATCTTTTTTTCTTTTCTTTTTTCTTTTTTTTTTTTAAGTTTTTATTTATTTATGACCAATCGTGAGAGAGGGAAAACAAGCATGGGGGAGCTGGAGAGGGAGAAGCAGACACCCCGCTGAGTGGGGATCCTGATATGGGGCTCAGCCCCAGTAAGCTGGGATCATGACTTGAGCCAAAGGCAGACACTTAATGACTGAGCCACCCAGGTGCCCCCATTCATCTTTTCTGCTGGTAGGGCAACAAAACTAGTTTAATGAACAAATTTACTTGTGCTTACAGTGAACCTTATACTAACTGGATGAGTGTTTAGTTGATAGTGTGATTCAGTTCCTCACTCCTCTTTCATCAGCCTCCCCTGCTCAGAATTCTGAGACCTCAGCTAGATAGAAAGGCTGTCTTACTTGGTAAACTAAACCGTATGGTTCCAGGGAAAACTAGGAGGCTGGGAAAGGCACTAATCCTGAAGGGCTTGTCACCTTTGCTTCTCATTTTGTCATGTTGCAGACCAGATATTCTGATGACTTATTCTGACTCTTTTCATCTCTCTCAGTCCCACTCACTAGTCACTGCCATGTGAGTAGAGTGGACACCCTGGAGCTCTTAGCACCTGGATCTCAGAGAGTGTCCTCTTGCCTCCTGTCCGTGTATTCACCATGGCTTCCTGCTGCTCTAGTAGGTTTTAGAGCTACGGGGATAAGCAGCCAGGTGTTTTCTTCCAGAAGCTCCCATTCTAGTGGGGAAGATCATTGTGTAAAAAGGCGACTGCAGGGTGTGAGTGCTATGGTAGAGGAAGTGAAGTATGCTCTGGGAGGGAGCGTGGAACAAGGAGCCCCCTCTGAGCACACCGGTGGTCGGCTGGGGTCAGGGCAGAGGAAGAGCTAGCTGAGTTTCAGGCACCATGGAGATTGGTTGGGGCTGGGCACTCCAGGTAGAGAGGATACTGCCAGCAGCACGGACGTCCCTGGAACAGACGGAAGACTGCCAGTAGCCAGGCGCTTGGGAGTCCAGGGGACAGTGTGAGGGCGGAGTGGGAGGGACTGGATCACCGGGTTTATGCCACTAGAAGGAGCTTGGGTTATATCCTGACAGCAGTGGGGAGTCAGTGAAGGCTTTTAAGCCAAGATGTGACATCAGACTCAAGTTTTGAAAACATGATTCTAGCCGAGGAGTGATTTAGAGAGGACATTCAATACTGGCTTTTGGTGGATGGTGAGAGGCTTGAAGTGAGCTGATAATCAAATGTCCTGGTTGGGTCAGAGAGACCAGGGAGAAAGTAAAGATTGGAAGATTAAGAGCTTGACCATGAGGAGTGCTAGCATTTAAAGGCCAAATAGAGGATGCCCAGGGGACCAGATGGTATGGCCTGAAAGGAAGGAGGAAAACCAGGAGTGTGGTGTCATGCCAACCAGGGCACGGTTTGGGTGAAACTGATTTCCAGCTTTGACATGCTCCACCCTTCCTTCTTTTCCAGGGGATGGAGTTGACTTTCTGTCCTGGTTTCTGAATGCTCTACACTCAGCGCTGGGGGGCACAAAGAAGAAAAAGAAAAGTATGTCATGTTCTTCTATAAAAGAGAGCTCTTTTTTTGTTTCCTTTTACAGGCACTCTGCAACTTCCCGTCCTTAACTGTTGATTTTTTTGTGTGTTAGGGTAGTGTTTGTGTACACATGAACTAAATTCTATTCCTGAATAGATTCTTCCCCGTTAAAAATCCAGTTAAAAATCCCGTTAAAAATCCAGTGACACGCTTAATACATGGAAATGGATGGAGTTGTGCTCTGCAAACCCTGACCCAGTTCCACACTGGGACTGCGCAGCATGTTATCAGCTGCTGGTCTGGTAGTGCAGGAGCTCACTGAGTGTTCACCTGGCTTCTCAGTTAATTGGTTGAGCAGAGTGAAAGCTAGTTTGTTCCCCTGGGCCTATACTTGGGGAATTGAGGCTGGGTCCATACAGGTTCTCAGGTTCAAGTCCTGTGTCCCTTAACATCCATGTCTGCATATCAGTAGTTGGTTTCCTCGAATGCCAGAAAAAACTCTCAGCTTAGAGACTGCTGAGCTAGATGAATGATTTTGGAGACCAAATGCAGTTTTTTTTCTTGTCCTTTTTCTCCGTTCTGCTGGTGTTGGTGTTTAATCCTGTGGAATTGTGGGCTGGTGCTGCCCTCCACCAGATGTCTTCAACCTGTGCACAGCCTCTGAGTTCTGTAACTCATGTCCTCTCAGGATTCTAGAACCCTGTTGTGCTTTCTCTCTTTCCTTTGGTTCTCTTTGGCTCCGTCCCTTAATCTGCTTTTTTTCTTTCATGTCTAGCGCAAGGTGGACTCTCTCTTCCTTTGCACACAGCATATGGTTATGGGAAATTCTTTGGACTTGTCTTATTTGTGAATTCTTTGTGATTCATAAGTCTCTAGGCTTTATAAATCATTCATTCATTTCAGGCACACTTAATTTTTCTCTTATGGGCCAGGCCCTGTGCTGGAGGGTCAGAGGGCATCTTCTGGAGAAGATAGACATAAAATAATTATTTACACAAGTAATAATGAAGATACTGTGGCAGTGTATGTTATAAAAGTATTTCTGTGTTTAGTGAGACCTTTGGGTCTTATGCTGGAAGATGCTGGTTTATTTCAGAAATTTAGAAGTTAGAACTGTATTTTGGAAACACTTTTCCAAACCTGACAATTTACATTTTGATCTCTGTTTGTACAGCTATTGTGACTGATGTTTTCCAGGGGTCCATGAGGATCTTCACTAAAAAGCTTCCTCATCCTGATCTGGTGAGTGGGTCGAACCCGACTCTCGGACAGAGAGAGGCTTAGAGATCTATCATGGCCTCTGCCCCAGGATGAGGTGCTATGAAGCACTGACCAAGGGACAGTTCCTTAGGCTCCTGTCATGCCAGTGTGCGAAGTGTGGGAGTTACGGGAGGGTGTAGTCCTCTGGTTACGTGGCCTGGCCACGGGGTGGTGCTGGCCTGATTTTTCAGAAAACTCAGGTGAGCTTTCTAGGTCATCTGAAAATGTTTTAAATAGTGTGGTATTTAAGTAAATCTCTCTGAAGATGGAAGCCCATCAGTTTTTGCATTACCCTGACCAGGTGATGTTGCTGCCCATGAAATGCCCAGTCTCTTGGGCCCCCTTTTCATTCAGTTCAAAACAAAATGAAGTAAATATTACAAAAACATGGTTTCTTTCCGTGCGTGCGTGCGTGCATGTGTGTGTGTGTGAGTGTGTGTGTATGGTAGTCTCTGTACTGCTCACAGTCCTTCTCTCCTTTCTCCTCTCCCTCATCTCTAGCCAGCAGAAGAAAAAGAGCAGCTGCTGCATAATGACGAGTACCAGGAGACAATGGTGGAGTCCACCTTCATGTACCTGACGCTGGATCTCCCTACTGCTCCCCTCTACAAGGACGAGAAGGAGCAGCTCATCATCCCTCAGGTGCCGCTCTTCAATATCCTGGCCAAGTTCAACGGCATCACGGAGAAGGTAGCCCATTTGCACAGCTCCCCGGCTGATGCTTCTTTCTCTCTTTCTCAGTTTCTTTTTATACTTCGAAGTCATCACATGTGTGGAATGCATTTACCATAGAGCATATTGTCTGTCGTGAGCCTCCCAGACTCTATGGTTGCTTCTAGCTGGTCACCCCAACTCTTAACTTGATTTGCTCTTCCCTCTCTTGTACTTCTCTGTGCTCCTTTAAACCATCTGCCTCTGGGTAGGTTGGAGAAAGGAGGGGGTATTTAGGACAGTAGAAACTCAGAAAAGTAGGAAAAACTCCCATCTTTTAAAAAATGTAGTGTTGGGGTGCCTGGGTGGCTCAGTGGGTTAAGCCTCTGCCTTCAGCTCAAGCCATGATCTCAGGGTCCTGGGATCGAGCCCGACATTGGGCTCTCTGCTCAGTAGGGAGCCTGCTTCACCCTTTCCCTCTGCCTGCCTCTCTGCCTACTTTTGATCTGTCAAATAAATAAAATCTTTTAAAAAAATGTAGTGTCAGTATTAAAATGGAAAAAATAGAGCTAAAATATAAATAAAACGAAATCATTTGTTCTTACTATCACATTACCTTTTTTTATTTTTTTTTTAAATTAATTAATTAATTATTTTTCTAAGATTTTATTTATTTATTTGACAGACAGAGATCACAAGTAGGCAGAGGGGCAGGCAGAGAGACAGTGGGGGTGGGGTGGGGAAGCAGGCTCCCTGCTGAGCAGAGAGCCCGATGTGGGGCTTGATCCCAGGACCCTGGGATCACGACCTAAGCCAAAGACAGAGGCTTTAACCCACTGAGCCACCCAGGCGCCCCTCACATTACTTTTCATTTTTAAGATTGACTTATTTATTTGAGAGAGAGAGAGAGAGAGAGCGCACATGCGCACATGTATGTGCGGGCCTGCAAGCTGGGTGAGGGGTGGGGAGGAGCAGAGGGAACAGTGGTTCCTGGAGACAGTAAGTCTTGTTGAGAACTGTACATGACTCTTTTTTTTTGAACGTTATATTTATTTATTAGAGCATGAGCAGGTTGGGGGAGTGGCAGAGGGAGAGGGAGAAGCAGACTGCTCTCTGAGTGTGGACCCAGTGCAGGGCTCAATCCTAGGACCCTGAGATCGTGACCTGAGCCAAAATCAAGACCCGGTCACTTAACTGACTGACCACCCAGGCGCCCCTGTAATATTACTTCTTATGAAGTTAAAAGTGTCTTTTTATCTACTGAATTAACTGTTTCTTGGTTTAATTCCTTTCTTCATGCTACACAAATTTTAATCCTTTTGGTTTTTTACTGGGAGAATTTTTTTTAACTTAATGTCTCCTTCCAAACCCTTTCTGTCTTTTTTCTTCATTAGCTAAGAGTCTTTTGTTTTCAGATACTAAATACCAACGGAAAGCTCATTAAAAGAGAAACTTTATTTGTAGGCATCTCCTTAGGATCTTAGGGAGACTTGAACTGAGCAGGACTTGGGAAGGACGGAATGAGAGCGAGGGGCTTGTCAGAAGTGGCGGCCTGTTGATTATCTCTTGTACAGACTGCTGTTACCTTATCTCCAAGGCCCAACGTCTGCCACGCTGCTCTAGGTTCCCCGAAGGGAGTCGAAAGGCCCTCTTGAATCAGGTTTCCTTTCTGTTCAGGGACCCAGTGAACAGGGTCTTTTCCTTGAAAAGGCTGAATTGTGAACTAGGCAGCTACTCCAGCACTCTAAAACATGCTTTCCCTGACCTCCATCACTGTTTCCGTCCAATGTCCAAGTCCATTGTCAGGTACTGTAAGCAAGCTTATTATGCACAAGCCCTGGATATCCATGGACAGTGGCAGCTGCCTGTCTCTCTCTCTCACTCACACACATGCACAGAGATTGGTAACAGTGATACCTAAGATGTCTAATCTATTTAGACTTGTTTCATTTTAGGGAGGTGAAAGAGAGACCTTAGGGTTCATGTAGCTCATTTCTTTATTTTATGGTTTAAAGTGACAGAGCTGAGAATTTAATCTCTGATTTTTCTTTTTTCTTTTTTTCTTTTTTAATCTCTGATTTTTCATCTGGCTCTTTCGGTCCTGCCATTCTTGGTGCCTGTTATCTCTTTGTTCAAACTTAAGTAATATTAAGATTCCCTTGAGTCATCAGTATTGATTTGCATTTATTTTTACTGTAATAATACTTGAATTAGTATAAATATAAACTTTGGTATAAGCTCATTATATCTATAGCTTTTAAGCAAGTATGAAATTATAACACATTTCTAAGTTATGCAAGCAAAACTTTAAAACCAATGAAGTTGATCAGCAGTGCTGTTACAATGTGATGTGTAGTTAAATTGTTCCTTGCTGTCTGATTGTGGTACTGCTGTCCATGGTGAAATTCTTCCCCTACGTTTTCTGGAGCTTCTGAGGAAACTTTGTATGTTAGGCTGTGATATCATTTATTCATTAAATCCTTCCATACTCTGAGATGATTAAAATGAATGCTTCTTGTGTCCCCTTGTTTACAGATTCAGATGTAGGCAGTGAAATTTCTTAGCGTTTACCTGATTAAAAAATAAAAACATTTTCAGGGGGAGGCCGAGGTGGAGGGAGGGTGCCTGGCTGGTTCAGTCAGGGGAACATGCAACTCTTGATCTCGGGGTTGTGAGTGTGAGCCCCACGTTTGGTGTAGAGCTTACTTAAAAACCGTTAGGGGCATCTGTGTGGCTCAGTCGGTTAAGCGTCTGCTTTCTGCTCAGGTTGTGATCTCAGGGTCCTGGGATTGAGCCCTGAGTTGGACTCCCTGCTCAGTGCGGAGTCCGCTTTTCTCTCTGACAGCCCCCACCCCGCTCATGCTCTTGCTCACTCTTTCATGCTCTCTCTCAAATGAATAAATTAAAAAAAATAAATAAATAAAACCTTAAGGAAATTTTTTTTTGCTTTCAGTACAGTATGTTATTTCAGCCACACTGAAGTTACTTGATCCAACAAAAAGATACTTTTTCCAGTAGTGCTTATACCTATAGATGATCAAAAATTTACCAGAAAGGTGTTCCTATGATGTGTGCAGTAGAGATGGAAAGCTTATTTCTCCAGCGTTCTCAGGTTTCTCATCATGTGACAGGGGAACTTGAAAAAAAGATAATAACCACTTTATTGTGATAAAACTCACATAGGATACAGTGAACCATTTAAAGTTTATAACTGGATGGTTTTTACTCTGTCCACAGAGTCAGTTTTAGAACACTTTCATCATTCGTGTTTTCATCGCCCTTTAGTTACCTTCTCAGCCCCATCTCCCCCAGCTGTAGGCAGCTTCTAATCTACTTTCTGTCTTTCAGGATTTACCTATTCTGGACGTTTCATCTAAGTGGAAGCTTGTAATGTGTAGTCTTCCGTGATTTGCTTCTTTCACTTAGTGTATATGTTTCCAGCGTTCATTCGTGTTGTAGCATGTGTCACTCCTTCATTCCTTTTTGTGGCCGAATAATACCCCATTGTGTGGTCACACCATATTTTGTTTATCCAGTCATCAGTTGATGGACATTTGGGATTGTTGCTGCCTTTTGGCTTCTGTGAATCATGCTGCCATAGATAGTAGTCTGCAGGCTGTTGTGTGAACGCGTTTTCATTTGTCTTGGGTGGTAATTATGAAGCGGAATTACTGAGCTGTGGTCAGTCTTCCGTTTAGCCAAGTGAGGAGCTGCTGGGCTGTTTTCCGAGGCAGCTGTACCGTGTTGTGTCCCCATCAGCAGTGTATGCGTGTTCCACTTTGTCTGCGTCTTCACCGACACTCAGTACTGTTCGTGTTCTGGGTGAGAGGCGTCCTAATCCGTGTGCCGTAGTAGCATAGTGTGGTTTTGAGCTATATTTCCCTGGTGACTAATGCTGTTAACTATCTTTTCATGTGCTTGTTGGACCTTTGGAGAACTGTTCAGGTCCTTTGGATATATTTTAACTGGGTTATCTTTTTATTATTGAGTTGTAGGAGTGCTTTATATAATCTAGATTCCAGTCCTTTATCAGATATCTGATTTTGCAAACTCTCCTCTTCTGTAGACTGCGTCTTCACTCTCTTGATGGTATCGTTTGAAGCACAGAAGTTTTAAGTTTGGTGAATTACTGTCTAGGTGTTCTTTTGAAGTGTGTGCTTTTGTTTTCATATGTAAGAATCCGTTGTGAAATCCCAGGTCGTGACAATTTACCGTTATGTTTTCTTCTAAGACTTCTTTAGTTTTATCTCTTACATCTGCTGGGGTACCCTCAGTAGTGCAGGGTCCCTCACTGCTTCAGAAGTACTCATTCTGGGGCGCCTGGGTGGTTCAGTGAGTTAAGCCTCTGCTTCCGGCTCAGGTCATGGTCTCAGGGTCCTGGGATCGAGTCCCATATCGGGCTCTCTGCTCAGCAGGGAGCCTGCTTCCCCCTCTCTCTGCCGGTCTCTCTGCCTACTTGTGATCTCTCTCTGTCAAATAAATAAATAAAATCTTAAAAAAAAAAAAAAGAATTACTTTTTCTGTGGGTGTGTACCTCTCGTGGTCAGGAGGGCCTTCCCTATTTTGAATTCAGTGAGACTTTTGTGGTTTTATTTTATTTTAATTTAATTTTTTGAAAAGATTTTCTTGATATATTTGAGAGAGAGATGGAGTGACAGAGAACATGCGTTGGGGAAGGGACACAGGGGGAGGGAGAAGCAGAGTCCACCCAGAGCAGGGAGCCCGATGTTGGGGAGCATGACCTGAGCTGAAGGCAGACACTTAGCCAACTGGGCCACCCGGGCACCCCAAGAGTTTCTTGGTTTTAATTCTGCAGTTTTTAACCTCGTTTTCATCTGACATTTTTGTTTTCCCTATAGAAACAGATACCCACATTGCTGTAGGTGGAGTTCAGCAGTGTGCTCACGTGTTGGCATAAACACGGCCTGCAGGTTGTCTTTTAGGCAGTGTTAATGGCTGTCCCTAAGCCTTCACATTGCTTCTGGGATCAGGTGTCTTCTGAATTTTTTTTTTTTTTAAGATTATTTATTTATTTGAGAGAGGGAGAGTGAGAGCAAGAGAGAGTACAGGAGCAGCAGGGAATGGCAGAGGGGGAGGCAGACTCCCTGCTGAGCTGGAAGCCCGAGAGGGGATCAATCACGGGACCCCGGGACCATGACCCAAGCTGAAGGCAGACACGCTTAACCATCTGAGCCACCCAGGCGCCCCGTCTTCTGAATTCTTAAGTGCAAGGCCGAATTATATTTAAAAATCCAACCAAAACAAAACTCACACCCCTACCTCAATACTCCAGCACTAATTTGATAATTTCCTTCTCACTTTGTCTAGGAATATAAGACCTACAAGGAGAACTTTCTCAAACGCTTCCAGCTTACCAAGCTGCCTCCATATCTCATCTTTTGTATTAAGAGATTCACTAAAAACAATTTCTTTGTGGAGAAGAATCCAACTATTGTCAACTTCCCCATTACGTGAGTATTAACCTGCTTCACTTCATCTTAGGAGGAGTGAGCCTGAATCTCTTTTCATATTTTTGTATTGTTAATCATTTGGGACTGTCTTAGAGGTTGGTGGGAGCAGAGCCTACCTATACTATGTAAGTTAAGGGTTGTTGGAAGGATACAAATATTTCAGGGACTTCAAAGTTAGATGTTTACCTCGAGGCAGTCCTTTTACCTTCTCTCCTGTTGCTTGCTGGGCAGTGTAGTCTTTCACTGTAGGAAAAACAGTTGATGGAAGTAGGGCAGGATAGGTGGGATTCTGCCTGGCTTCAAAGGTGATCCCGAGCAGTTAGGGTCTTTTCGACTGTTTGCCGGTCTTTGCATCTGTAGTTAGGCATAGACAATGGGGAGGTTCCACATTTGTCTTACCACCTTTGTCTTGCCTGTTGGTGAGAAAGATAAATTTTGATATATGGCCTTATTTTTAGTTTATCATGCAGTTGTCTTTTTATGAATTTTAATGTAAATTTGGAGGAGTTGTACCAGATGCTTTCATTTTACTCAGCTCCTGTTTTTGGGGGTAGACAGTTGGTTTTCAGTTCTTAGGAGACATGGTTTTTCATGCTCTGAAGATGTCTCTGAGAACATGAAGAAACCTGATGATAGGACTGGCAGGAGGAGTGATGGTCTCTTTGCTGGCGTTTAGGTGAGAGTGGAGCCCCAAGGCAGCTTTTTGTCGAGAAGGATTTGGGTGGATCTATGATGGGATTAACTTGATATTTAGCTCAGTAAGATTTTTTGTTTTTTTTTGTTTTTTCCCCCAAACCCTCACAGAGTAGTTTGGAAGCTGTAATGTGTAAATGCTCATCCCCTCCTTCCCCTCTCTCTCCATCCCTCTCCATTTCTCAGTTGCCCAAACCACACCAGCACTGCCAGTTTTCTCCTTTGAATGTTTCCAGTTCTTAATTCTGGGTAGTGTTGAAGAGGGTAGTATCTGAAAGTAAAGAGGCCTGAGAGCTGTGTTATTCTAGCTTTGGGCAGGTTGTTGGCATATCTTCTAGAGTTATTCTGACATGGATAAAATGAGAGGCTTGGACTAGTGAACCCTCGGGGTCCTTCCAAGATTAACATTTTATTTTCCCTGTTACCATGATCATCAGGAATCTGAGAACAGTTGAGGGGGTGAGGAGAGGACACCTTTGTAGTTAGCATTACAGGAGAATCTCTTCCTTGCTTTTCCCACACTTTGCTTCCTGTTCTTCACTAGTATCTTTTCTGTGGAACAGAGTGAAATTAAGGGACATGAAAGCTGGCTCTGTGCTACCTTGAGTGAGACCACAGAGAACCTTTCTTTGGAAGTCCATGTAGTGGGGTTCTCTTTCAGAACTGGACTCTTGTGAATTGCCACAGTCACCAGTGTGTTCCTGGGAGGAGGGAGTGCTCTCGACTGGAGGGCAGTTCCGGAGGAAGGAGGACTATGCGTCAATGATAGTTCCTGCTCAGTCACCACAGAAATGGCCTCTCTTGTTGGTTTCTTTTATGTCGCACCTGGAGTATGTTTATTTGGCTACTTGTTGCATTTAGGTTTGATAACTGACTTCATTAGTTTGTTCTTTGGAAAGCTGACTTTGGAGAAGTTGAGAAAAAGTTTAATTCTTAGCTGGTCATCCTTTTAGAGACTAATTCCAGAAACCTGCATTTTAAATGCTTAGTGCACTATAATTACTTTTGGAGTAATATGGTTCTAGATTAGCTAAAGTCATCACTCTTTTTTTTTTTTTTTTTTTTTTTTAGATTTATTTATTTTAGAGAGAGGGTATATAGGCGAGAAAGAGCGATTGAGCAAGCACACGTGTGAGTGGGGGAAAGGAACAGAGGGGGAGGGAGAGGAAGAGGGAAAGAATCCCAAGCAGATTCTACACTGAGCAAGGAGCCTGATGCGGGGTTCGATCTCATGACCCATGAGACCATGAGCCAAAACGAAGAGTGAGATGCTCCACCGACTGAGCCACCCAGGCACCCCTGAAGTCTCCACTTTTCCCCAAAAGGAAGCTTTTCCTACCTCCTTTTTCTTCTGAGAGACTGATCACACTTGTGGTGATTAGGTGCCCTTTGCTCATCCGGGGGTAGGGTTTCTGGAGCACAGGATTAGAGCTGCACTTCCAGCTAGTTAGGTGTTCTCTGAATTGGACTGTTCTGACTGGGAGAAGAGTGTAGTGGGAGCCTTTGGCTGTTTTCGAAAACAAAATGATTTAACATGTACTCATTCCCTTTTATCACTAAACGGTTTTGGTTTAGTCATGAAAACATGAGTATTAATACTCCTGAAGATTCTCTAGGACTTTCCGGACAGCTGTTGTTAAAGCAGAGGAGAGGCAGCTGGAGAAGACCACTCTTAGCAGCCAGCAGGTCTTCTGGCACTCTGGAACTCACATGGATTTCCTTCAGCTACTATCCAGATTATCTTTAACCCACTGAGCCACCCAGGTGCCCCTATATCCAGATTATCTTTAATAATAAATGTTGCCTTGCAGTCTATATGGTACTCTGTTAAGCTGCAGAAATAAATAGCTATCACTAACACGTAGAAATCTCCCTGATGTAATTGGAACAAAGTTACATGTTCGTTTATTACTACATGGTTTACATAGAAGAGTTTTTGTATTTTTGGACAGGCAATGTATTCACAGTCTATAATTCAGAGGGAGATATCCATCTGAAAGTGACCATGGCCGTGACTGCTGTTAGCATTTCTTGTGAATCCTTCATGGATGACATTATTGGAGTTCATGTCTTGAGTGGTAGTACGTGAGACGGCATGTCCGTTCTAGAGAGATTAGAAATATGATACACGGGGCGCCTGGGTGGCTCAGTGGGTTAAGCCGCTGCCTTCGGCTCAGGTCATGATCTCAGGGTCCTGGGATCGAGTCCCGCATCGGGCTCCCTGCTCAGCAGGGAGTCTGCTTCCCTCTCTCTCTCTGCCTGCTTCTCTGTCTACTTGTGATCTCTCTCTGTCAAATAAATAAATAAAATCTTTAAAAAAAAAAAAAAGAAAAGAAATATGATACACTCTCTTATGCATGTTCACGGTCACTCTGTTTCTGTTGTATAGTTTTAACTATAGGAAATTTCATCACAATTGTCTTTGTCCCATTTCCATAGTTGACATTTACTATAGCACTTGGCTTTGCAGTAACTGGTATGTACATTTATGCTTCAACTGATGGTTAGAATCCAACACATAAAACAGGAAGGAGATTTATTCCAGATTCAAGAGTGCTTCTCTGTATTTGAAAGGGAATGTTAAGGTATTCAAAATAAAATAGATATTTTGCAGTCCCAGTTGCAGGAACGTAGTCAGTAGTTTCTTTTGGCAACCAGAACTGAAAAATTGGGAAGCTATAGAGTAGCCAGGGTGGGTCACCTAAAGAAGAGAAAGCGGGGCTGCCAAAAGAGGGGGAAAAACAAAATCAGTGTCAGAAACAGAAAAGAGGTCATGCAGGTCCCTTGGATCTTGCTGCTTCTCCAGGGCCTGGTTCTAGCTGCTTTTCTTTTTTACCTTGAGTAAATTCCCCTTCCGTGCTGAAGCTACTTGTTTGCCCATTTTGCCATGTTGAAATTGTGAAAATGATTGTATGCAGTGGTAACTCACAGAATCGTGCGGTCAGACCTTCCATAGCCAGAGGCTAGGGACTCAGCATCGAATGAACACTGCGGCTATGGTATTCCAAGAGAGGGCAGTGTGTTAGTCATGTCTCCCTTAATCCTCACCATCTTAGAGGAGATGGTGACACTCTTTTCATATCCTCAAAGAGCCTTAGGCTTTGTAACCTGCTCAGATTCCCATGTATCTCTGAAGCGGCAGAAGCTCTCATTCCAGTTCTAATCTGAATGACGTGAGGCCCCGCATCTTTGATGGCCAGACCTCCTTTTTTAGTGTGCTTTCCCCGTAGAGCCAGTCTTTCTAGTTTGTCTCATGCTTGTGGTAAATGATGTGAATTTCCACCAGCCTGGGCTTTTAAGGACTACCTAGATCTGGGTTCCTAAAATAGGGTTCAGTAGCTCTGTGGTCCATTGATGTAGGACTGTTTCCTTGACCTCCATAGCTTTTGTCTGATCTTGTGGCTTTATTGTCATCATCACTAGAAATGTGGATCTGAGAGAGTACCTGTCTGAGGAAGTACAAGCGGTGCACAAGAATACCACGTACGACCTCATTGCCAACATTGTCCATGACGGCAAGCCCTCGGAGGGCTCCTACCGGATCCATGTGCTTCATCACGTGAGTGGCAGAAATGGTGCTTGTCGCTTTGGCATTTCAGTGGCAGCTCTCTTCAGTTTGCCTGGTCTTGGCCTTGACTTTGCTGTTCTTCAAGTAATAGAGCTGTCAGTCGTCAGTGGTTAGTTTCAGGCAGTGGTTCTCAATTTCAGCCGCACGTTGTACTCACCTGGGGAGATTTTTAAATCCTGACACCTGGGCCATTCCAGGCCAGTTAGGTTAGAACAGTGTAATTTGTGCCTGTTGGGTTTCACCTAGAATAGAGGCTGGGGCTGCTGCTAAATATCCTATAGTGCCCAGGCAGCCCCATAATGAAGAATTATCTGGATCAAGGTGTCAATCAGACTTGAGAGATTGCATTAGATTATCTGGAGGTGGGAAGCAGGCAGCATGGTATTAAATTATCCAGGAGATTCCACTGTGCAGCTAAGGTTGAGCACCTCTGTCCCAGGCTAGAGCCTTACCACCTGAAGTGGCATTCTCCAGCTAGCAGCATTGACATAGAGGAGAACTTGCTAGGAATGCAGAATCTTAGGCCCCACCCAAACCTCCTAAATAAGAATCTACGTTTTAAACAAGACCCTCCGTTATGTAATTAAAGTTTATGAAGCACTGCTCTAAAGGTTTCTTTTAGCTAAAAACACTTCTGAATTTGTCTCAAGCTAAAAATGGATGAAACATGTACTTAAGTTATATTTGGTATCACACAGATTATTAGCACAGATTGTTTGAATTTGACTAGTCTTCTGGGACTGTGTAATAACTAGCTCTGTTTATCCAGCATTTCACTGTGCGCTAGAAAGTATGCCAACTGCTTAATGTGTGTTCAGCTCACTTGTATCTTTTTTAAGAAAATGTATTTATTTGAGAGATGGGGAGGGGTGCAGAGAGAATCCTAAACAGACTAAGTGCTAAGTGCAGAGCCCAACACAGGGCTTGATCTCATCATCGGGAGATCATGACCTGAGCAGAAACCAAGAGTCAGCACCCCACAATCTCTTTAAATCAAATAATGCCAAGCAGAAGCCATGCACCCTCTTAATTTATGACTCTTGCCGAGTGGTGGTCTAATGGCTGTTCTGATTTTTCTCACTTTTTGCTGCAGTCCTCTCCTACACCTTTTGGTTTTAGGGAGCACACTAACCCATCCCTTCATACTTTTTGCAGGGGACGGGCAAATGGTATGAATTACAAGACCTACAGGTGACTGACATCCTTCCCCAGATGATCACGCTCTCAGAGGCTTACATTCAGGTGGGTTAGCCACGAACTTGTTGTGCGCTGAACAGAGAGGGTATGGGGCCAGTGAGAGGAATGATGTGGGTGAAGGCAGGAAGTGGGATGGAGTTAAACCCTTGGTTAGACTGGGTACCTGTTGGGATGCTCGGAGGAGTGAGATGGGGCCAGATTATATGGCCCTGAGAGCCCAGGGGTGATTGCTAGAAAAGAGAAGGGCTGGGAAGCGTGGAAGGTTTATGAATGAGCAAGGAGGTTATATGTGTGGCCAGGTTAGTTTTGCAGAGGTTTCAAGGAGGGAGAGCCCAGAATTATCAGGACCCTAACTAGGAGTTGGCTCTGAAGCTTTCCCCAGCATCCCAGGCCAAGTTAGCACTCTTTGTGACCTCAGAGTGCTTTTTGCATGCTCGTGGAGCAGAGTATCTCTGTTTCTCTTTGTAACTGCCCTGGTACCTGGCAAAGAAGGAAGACAGAGACTAAGAAAAACCTATAGCTTTGTTTTGTCTTGTCACACCATAAGTTTACTTAAAAACACACTGAGTATGTTGAATTCAAGAATTTGATCCATTTTTCAAAGAGGAGAATTCTCTTTAAAATGCTCCCTTTGATATCTGCTTAGTGGGTTAAATAAAACATACTCATTAAGCATTTGGTATCTTACTATAAAAAAAGATGCAGCAAATCCAAAGTACAGTCATCATAATTAGTAACTGCCACTTGTGTTCCACTGAAAATAGCAGTTGTATCCCTGGGTCCTCTTTACAGGGGCTCCTCTGGGGCACAGAGCTCACGCACCTTGGGCTGCTCTGTCCCAACCAAGGGCTGTTGGAAGTTCTGCAAAAAGCGCAGAGATTCAAGACGGTAGAAAAGGCAGCGCCACACCGCGTCCTGCTCTTTTCATGACCTTGTTCCCTGGTGTCAAAAAGCTATAGCTTCGTAAAAACGAATGGAGACACTTCCCATTCTAGAGATAACTCTTTAGTGACTTCGTCTGTGGCCTATGACTTTGTCTATTTGTCTATGTCTAGTCTTAACTAGAAGTTCTTTTTTAGAAAGCTAGTTTAGCATAGAAGGTAAGGAGAGGGGGATGGGTAGAAAGATAAAAATCAAACAAAGGGGTATTTTCTGAAGGAGGATGGGGTTCGTTTCAGGGGACAGCCAAAATATGGATGTGGAGTGAGGGGCTGTCCCTCGCGTAGGGTAGAACAGATACGTGGTAAATGCCTGTGGATTGAGTGCCAGCTCCTACATGTCTGTTGTATTCATTTCTTACAGATTTGGAAGAGGCGAGATAATGATGAAACCAACCAGCAGGGGGCTTGAAGGAGGAGTTTTGGGTTTTGCTCCCCAGGGCTTTGGCTGAAGGTGTAATAATACCAAAACTGTAGCTGACCACGGGCCGACTGGCACATTCCCTGAGCTAACCCGTTTTGTGGGTTCAGGTTCACCCCAGGGCATCAGAGGGGCCCACACACCTGGGGTGGCTCTGCACCGTCACCCAGCTATTCTCTGATCAGTTGATTATAGATTAATGATCCTTTTTCCTTCCTGTCTAGCTCCCCTCTAGCTTCAGCAGGCCAGAGCTCTGTAACAGATGTGTGTAATTTCTTTCTGGGCTTCTGGGAGTATCTGAAGGACAAGATAATGTCTTCTCCATATCAGAGCCTCAGGGTTCTAGGAATAAGAACATGAAGCCAGTAATGTCCTTCTTCCATCATAGGTGATTTTCCTGTGGTTCACTTCATTTCCTGATGTGTATTGGAATGGATTAAATGTTTTCCTGTTTTTAAACCAGCCTCTTATTTTATATCCTTCCCTTAGGCTATTGTCAGCCTGTGGGTGGTGTGTCATTTGGGATGCATTTTGTCTCCAGGTAACAAAATATCTGACTAAAGCAATAAGTTCCTGTGCTTAACTAGAAGTGTGGAGGTGGGCGGCTTCAGGCTGAGTGCATGCAAGGCCCTGTGAGGGAAGGAGGAGGGAAGGCAGGCAGGAGGGATCTCGGACTGCAGCACAGTTCTGAGAGTCTCAGCCAGGCCAGTGGGGGGTGCAGAGCAAAGCTTGCTAATGAGAAGAATCAAGCAGAAAAGGCTTTCTTCGAGCTCAGCTGTTGATGAGGACCAGCCTGGAGAAAGTGTGGCCTCAGCCCAAGCACTGTGGCAGAGCTGAAAATGTGGGTGATGTAAAGACACAACTGCTAGTGGCAGTCACCCACAGCGAGGTCTCTTAAAGGGAGGTAGGAGCCCTGCATGTCTGTGGCTGCCACCCTTGACTTCTGGAAGTCAGCGCTGTCGCTGTTTGCTTTTACCTCTTTGACAGCTTCAGGATGTCCTTTGCTGACTCCTCTTCCTCTCTCTGGCTGTTAAAAGTTGAGATTCCTCAGGACTCAGTGCTAGGCCCGTGTCCTCTGAGGTCAGATCTCTGCCTCCAGAATAGATGTCATCCGCCTGCACCACGTAGCTGGCCAGTGCTCACAAGGAATAGTGCCATACTGGGCACTCACTGTTCATTCCTGCTGTTGGCAGATCAGCTGTTCGGCAGAAGTACTGCTCAGGTCAGGGTATGGGGAAGTCCAGGTTGTTGAGCCCATGTGGAGCCTCTCTTGCTGCCACGGTGGCTCACGAGCTCACTGGGCAAGCACCGGAGAAAGGCTGTTGGCTGGCATTCCACAGGTCATGTCACTCGTGTAAACCTCATTATTAAGGGTCTCCTCTGCAGCAGATGCCTTTTGGAGCCATTTGGATGCAAAACAAGTACTTGCATAGTATGTTTATTATGTTACTATAGTAATACATGTAGCATATATATGGTATATAGTATATATAGTGTAGTGTAGTAGATCTATATAGTATATTCAAGGAGTCTGTCCTTACACCTCTTCCCCAGACTTCCTTTTCACCAGTTTTATAATCCTGCTCATTCTGAATCCCTGACCATCCAACTCAGCCGTTGACAACTGCCCATGAATTAGTTGAGGCCTGAACTTCTGGCTGTCTCACTCTCCAAACATAGTAAGCAACCCAGTATACTGTTTGCAGTTAAGCCTGCTAGAGGATTTCCCTTCACCACTGTCCTTCACTGTCACCCTGAGTGGGGACGAAGTACTGCAGCTGTCCACTTGCAGCCTGGACCAGCATTTTGTACAAATCCATCTGTACACCAGGCTTGAGTTTCGTCTTCCTTGGTCAGCTGGTCTTAAGGAACACCCAGGGAGGCAATGCAACAGGAGTTGGTCTTGAATGTGGGCCACCTGCTCATGTAACTTGTCCTTTTGGCCCTGCCTGAGGTTGGTTTAATAGACTACCTATTTAATGGTAGCTTGCAGCCGCACTTGGCCAACATAGGGCTTGTTGAGTCAGACCACAGCAGGTTCATGAGTGCAGGAGATGCAGTTTGCATGGTCACCTGTTAGCCCGTGTTTAGGTGCTCAGTCTGCTATGGCCCACTAGCTAGCCAGCAGCTGTTTCTCAGAAGGAGAATAGGTATCTGCAGAAGATGAGGGCATAGACTTGTCCCCAAATCCTGAAATTCTGCACTGTGATCCTCCTGGTGGTTCTTGCCGGAGGCTCCATTCAGCGTTCCCATTTGCCAAGGACACTTCAAAATGTCGGCCAGCCTGGATCCTTAGGTGCAAGGAGTAGAGCAGTCTATCTTACTGCTTGAGCTTTGGAAACTTCTTGTCCTGACCTCCCTTTGAAACTAGTAGCTCTACTTCAGTCGCTAGCTGAGTTAAAGTAGCACACCCTAACGTACTATATGTTATCTCCAAAAGCTAAAAAAGGCTACCATCCACTGTGCCCTTTTTCTTTGGACCTGCCCAAGCAGGTGGGGCAGGTGGTAAGTGTTAAGAGGTATAGCAGCTTGACTTTCACAAAGGAGGGGATACTTTGACATACTCTAGACCACACTGTAGATCCCCAGAAACTTCTAAGGTGGCAGGCCCCTGAATTGTTTCGGGGTTAAAACCCACCCTCTTGTTTGCTTATGTCTTACTAAGACATCTAAAGTACTTGTCATGGGGTGCCTGGGTGGCTGTTGACTGTCTGACTCTTGGTTTGGGTTCCAGGATCGAGCCCCACATCGGGGTCCACACTCAGCAAGGAGTCTGCTGTCCCTTTCCCTCCCACTCTGCTCTTCCCCCTCACTCACGCTAGCTCTCCTCTCTCTTGCTCTCAAATAAAATCTTTTTTTTTTTTTAAAGATTTTATTTATTTATTTGACAGAGAGAGATCACAAGTAGGCAGAGAGGCAGGCAGAGAGAGAGGAGGAAGCAGGCTCCCTGCTGAGCAGAGAGCCCGATTCGGGGCTTGATCCCAGGACCCTGAGATCATGACCTGAGCTGAAGGTAGAGGCTTAACCCACTGAGCCATCCAGGCACCCTCAAATAAAATCTTAAAAAAAAAAAAAAGTACTCGTCACTTCCTGCTCATTGGCTAGCATCATCATACTGTCATCAGCATAGCGGATAACTGTGATGTTTTGTGGAATGTCAGGATGACCAAGATACCCGAACAGTATGATGGTAGGGGGAGAATTGACATTGTCCTGAGACAACACTGTGAAGGTGTTCTGCCAGGTAAAAGCTAACTATTTCTTGTGATCTTTATAAATTGATATGGAGAAAAAAGAGCTAAAGCTGCAGGCCAAGGACTTAGGGCTGTGCTGTATCATCAGTAAAGACACTACATCTGGGACAACAGCTTCAGCTGGAGTCACCATCTGATTACGTTTACTGTAGTCTGACGCTGTTCTCCAGGATCCATGTGACAGACCCTCTCACAGGCCCTCTGCCACTCTCATCCTAGTTTAAGCTATCACTAACTTCCGTTTACAATGGTCTCCTAACAGGTCTCCGCCCCTTGTGTCCGCTTCTCCCTATTCATTCACACTTTGCCAGATCAATCCTTTAAAGCGCACGCCTAACCAAGTTATTTCTCCCGTATACCCTGATTTCCCACCGAAGACATTTTGTTGGCTCTTAGATGGAAATCCTTAGCCTCTCAGCCTCAGGACTTGGGAAGTTTCTCCTGGTCGTCAGTCCCAGGCTCCCTGTCTTTCCTTCCATTGCTCAGATGGGCCATAAGATGCAGGCCTTTCTGCCATCTGCTTCCTTTGCTAGGGATGCTCTCTCCCTTTTAACTTGCTCTTCCTTTGCCTCTCTGACCTCTCACACCTCCTCAGTACCATGTGTGTCTCTGAGTGGTAACACAAATCACACCTGAGGTGTTCCTTTTTTTTTCCTGCTGTGATTCTGTGATTAATGTCTGTCTTCCCAATTAGGCTCTAAGTTCCCAAAGGGCAGACAGGAACTGTTTTTTTGTGCCCAGCCCAACATAAATGCTTGGTGCTTAAAACTCAGCCGCTAACTTAACGTTCATGAGGCAAGTTATATAGTGCTAAGTCTGTGTTCTCTGTAGCTTTGTTTTGCACAAATGATTTTGTCTTTTTTTTTTTTTTTTTTTTAGATTATTTGAGAGAGTGGGGGAGCATGAGGTGGGGAGCATCAAAGGGAGAAGTAGGCTCCCTGCTGAGCAGGGTGCCCAAACAGGACTTTATCCTGGAACTCCAGGATCAGATTTTGTCTATTTTTTTTAAGATTTTATTTATTTATTCATCTATTTTTTTGAGAAGAAGAGAGAACATGAGTGAGGAAAGGGGCAGAGGGAGAAGCAAACTCCCTGTTGAGCACAGAGCCCAATGTGGAGCTTGATCCCAGGCCCCTGAGATCATTGACCTGAGCCAAAGGCAGACACTTAACTGAGCCATCCAGGTGCCCAGATTTTGTTGCTTTAAACCCACCCAAGATATTGACAATAGACACTGTTGCCTGAAATGTTTAGAACCACTGCTCAGAGCTGACTCTGTGTGCAGAAGCTTTAGGGCCTTTGTGGGTGTCATGTGCTTCCACCACTGCTGTCTGAACTGGGGTCACAGGCTTCTGGTTTGGAGACCTCAGGCTCTGGTCTGACCAGCACATGAGAGAGAAGTGGAATTTTTGTCTTCTTAGCCAGAAATCACAAAGGAAAAGACAGATACATGGAACACATAACCTAAAGGTAAAAGACATATGACAGGATGAGTTTTACAACTTATAGGACAGTAAAGAATATACCTAATATATTTTTACTGATAAGAAAGAGAATACTCCCGGGGCTCACAAGCAGGGTGACTCAGTCGGTTTTGCATCTGCCTTCGGCTCAGGTCATGATCCCAGGCTCCTGGGATGGAGCCCTGTGTGGTTGTGGTCAGGCTCCCTGCTCAGTGGGGAATCTGCTACCCACTCTCCCTCTGGCCCTCCCCACTGCTCATGCATACTCTATCTCAAATAAATAAAATCTTTAAAAAAAAGAAAAAAAGAATACTTCTGTGGAAAATTGAGCAAAAATCCCAATAGGCATTTCACAAAAGATAAAATATAAATGGCCAATAAATATGTAAAAAAGTGTTCACTTCGTAACCAAAGAAAGGGAAAATAGAACAAGCAGGGAGGTTGTTTTTACATTTTGGATTAGCAAAGATTTGAAAGATTGTTAATACTGAGGGTTGGTGGGAGTGGAGAAGAGGCCCGTGTTTGTTAGTGGGATAGAAGCCCAATGTGGCTGGCACAGAGGGGTAGGGTGTGATGCAACCTCTAGTAGAAGTAAAGATGTGCGTAGTTTTCATCCCCCAAATTTCACATCTTGCAATTGACTTGAAGGAAAAAGTCAATTATTTTTATTTTATTTTATTTATTTTTTAACATTTTTAAAAAGATTTTATTTATTTATTTGGCAGAGAGAGGTCACAAATAGGCAGAGAGGCAGGCAGAGAGCAGGGAGATGGGGAAGCAGGCTCCCTGCTGAGCAGAGAGCCCGATGCAGGGCTCGATCCCAGGACCCTGGGATCATGACCTGAGCCGAAGGCAGAGGCTTTAACCCACTGAGCCACCCAGGTGCCCCTAAGATTTTATTTTTAAATAATCTCTACACCCAACCTGGGGCTGAAGCTCATAACCCTGAGATCAAGAGTTGCAAGCTTCGGGGCGCCTGAGTGGCTCAGTTGGTTAAGTGGCTGCCTTCAACTCAGGTCTTGATTCCAGGGTTCTGGAATCAAGCCCCACATCAGGCTCCGTGCTTAGCAGAGAGCCTGCTTCTCTCTCTCCCTCTGCCTACTGCTCTGCTTACTTGTGCTCTCTCTCTGTCAAATAAATAAAATCTTAAAAAAAAAAAAGAGTTGTGAGCTTCACCAACTCAACCAGCCAGGAGTCCCTGGAAATATTCTTTCTATTATTTATTATTTTTTATTTTAATTTAAAAAAAGATCTATTTATTCATTTCAGAGAGAGAGGGGGAGGAAATCTTATGCAGACTCCCTGCTGAGCACAGAGAGGCGGGGCTTTATCCCCAAACCCCAAAGATCACCACCTGAGCTGAAACTAAGAGCCAGCCACTCAACGGACTAAGCCACCAGGTGCCCCCAGAAAGATTAATTTTAAATGAACAAAGCAGTTACTCAGTTTACAAAGCAGATGTAGAATGTTTCCATTTTTGTAGATCTGTTATATATAGGGGTGCCTGGGTGGCTTCGTCAGTTAAGCAGCTGCCTTTGGCTCGGGTCATATCCTGGGATTGGCCTAGAGTCAGGCTCCCTACTCAGCGGGGACTCTGCTTCTCTCTCTCCCTCTCTGCCTCTCTCTCTCTTGAATAAATAAATAAAGTCTAAAGAAAAAAAATCTGTTACATCTATTTTTGTATATGTGTAGAGAAAAGTTTGGAATGACCTGTGATACAATGTTATAATGATTATGTTATAGATTTTAAATCTCAGTCATTAATTAGGGGGACATGAGAGTAACTATCTTTATTGTTTTATAATTGAACTAATTTGGGCTCTTAAGCCCCCAAAATATAACATTTCCATTAGGAAGTGACTGAACCCCTTCTTATTTTTTTATTTATTAAAAAAATTAATTTATGAGAGACAGAGAATCCCAAGCAGGCCCCACACCCAGCACAGAGCCCCATACAGGGCTCAATCTCACAATCATGAGATAATGACCTGAGCTGAAATCAAGAGTCTGTTACTTAACTGACTGAGCCACCCATGTGCCCAGCCCTTTCTTTTTCTTTTTCTTTTTCTTTTTCTTTTTCTTTTTCTTTTCTTTTCTTTTTTTATTAACATATAATGATTATTTGTTGCAGGGGTACAGTTCTGTGATTCATCAGTCTTATACAATTCACAGCACTCACCATAGCACGTACCCTCCCCAGTGTCCATCACCCAGCCACCTCATCCCTCCCAATCCCCCTCCCCTCCAGCAACCCTCAGTTTATTTCCTAAGATTAAGAGTCTCTTATGATTTGTCTCGCTCTCTGGTTTTGTCTTGTTTCATTTTTCCCTCCCTTCCACTATGATACTCTGTCTCGTTTCTCAAATTTTTCATATCAGTGAGATCATATGATAATTGTCTTTCTCTGATTGACTTATTTCATTTAGCATAATACCCTCTAGTTCTATTCACGTCCTTGCAAATGGCAAGATTTCGGGTTTTTGATGGCTGCATAGTATTCCATTGTATATATATGCCACATCCTCTTTATCCATTCATCTGTTGATGGACATCTAGGCTCTTTCCATAGTTTGGCTGTTGTGGACATGCTGCTATCAACATTTGCAGCCCCTTCTTTTAATTCTCAGCCCCTTTTGGGTTACTAACGACTGGACCCTACTTCCATTCCCACTCTGGGAATGAGTGACAAAGTGCCATGTCATGAGGGGAGGTACTGGGGATGATACTCTCCTGATCCTCTCGGTTCCCCTGTCCTTGCACTGTGATGGGCTCTCATGTCTGTCTTCCGTTCCTCTCAAGGTGCACTACATCTGTCAGTGATTTGTCCCCAGTCATGGGCTCTTGAGGGCCCCTCATTTTGTCCCACGTGGATTCTGATGGCCTCTTGGGCACTGGGGGTGTGCTTGCTCTTCTGCACCATGGAGGGGGCACCCTCTGAGGCTGTCCTCAGGCCTATTTGCTAGGCCCCTCTTGAAGGCTGTATTTTGCACTCTTCCCGATGCCATGTTGGAGGCAGCCTTCTCCGAGGGACTTGTGTTCTCCTCACACCCTGGGAAGGGAAGAACAAGTCCTCTCTGCTCTTTGGCCCTCACACCTCCTGGGGCTTCTCCTTTCCCACCCTGCTGTGGGGGTGCAGGATGCTGAGCATGTCTCAGGGACCCCCCCAAGTCTCAGCTGCAGCCGCCTCCTGCAGTTCTCTCCTCCCGCGAGCTGGTCCTCTCCTGACCTTCCTGTTGCGGGAAAGCCTGTCTGCCATTCTCAGGAGCTCATCCCCGCCCTTGCCTCACCTCCAGGCTCTGTCTCATCATCCTCTTCCCAGCTGAGCTTTTAAAAAATTTTAAACATTCTTCTCTTGGAGATCTTGACCTTACGATCAGAATAATGGTATGCAAGACAGTAGTCTGCTATAGATTTACAAAAATCCACTTACAAGTTCAAATTCAGAGGCCAGGGGTTTGTGTACATCCTTACCCCAAGTGTATAGAAAGCTTTTCTCTGCAACTTAAATGGTCGTGATGTGGGGGAAATGGATTGGAAATGTCTATAGCTCAGTGCCAAAGTAACATATCCTGCTCTCGTCCTCTCCTGGGATTGTAGGATTGGGGTGATTTCCACTCCTTTGTCACCTGCAGTTTCTGAATTTTCTGAAGTAAACATGTATTTCTTTCATAATAGGACATATAATAACAAAAGTTCTTATATTATAAATAAAGGGACACTTCCAGGCACTTAGGTCTTTAAAGTTTAAGGTTTATTTAATTTTATTGCTGCTGTTGTATATTTTGATTTTTCGGGTGCTCTAACAACCTCCTCTTATCGCAGTGAGTAGATTCTTTGGGAGAGGGGAGTGTGAGAGGCAGGGGCGGGGTTGGAAGCAGTTACCAGAGGGAGAGGCACCGTGGGCTCCTACCTCTCCCTTAAGGATCAGAGTGATGTCGCTGCCCTGTCCAGCTGCCCTAGGCGTGAGGCTGTGGCTTCGGGGGCATTTTAAATGACTGTCTTTTTCCTTTTAGTGTGAAGCAATACGTTTTATTAGTATTGTTACAGGCATTGGGTTACATAGAACTGATTTTTAGCATGTGTCCCAACTGAGCTTTGAGGAGATAAATCATAGCAGAAATGGAATCACGCTGGAACTGCCACCAAAACTTGGAAGCTCACCTTACACAAAGATAAAAAGAAAACCCCTTTTTATATCCTAAAATGATAGCTCTTAAGCAGGAGAATATTTCAAATATGAAAGCTTGTCCAGTCACCTCCCCACCCTGCTTGAGCCCTGCTATGTCCATTCTTGACAAGTCAGAGATTTCCTGACTTTTAAAAAAAAAAAACTTTGACTTTCTATATCTATCTTTTATGGTACTTGATGTTCCCATTTTAAAAATTCTTCTGAATCTGAGTTTTGTGAAAGTATTAGCAAAATCACTGTAAGAGCCCGTATCTGATGCACATGGAGATGAAAGTGAGGTGGGTCCGGCTTCTACCTTGCTGTCCTCTTGGAGCCAGGGGAGGACTGTGTGGCTGACAAGTTCCGGGGGACCCAGCCCTGGGGTGCTGTGGAAGCTGGCTGGCTCCAGTGGGGTGTGAAGTCTGGCTGGAAGTTCGTGAACTAGGCCTGAAGCCCCCTCTTGCAGATCTCTGGAAGATGCCCCCCAGGCTGCTCCTCACACCCAGAGAGGAAGGGAGTGGCTCTGCTTTGGGCTGTGGTTAGAGACAAGAGAGGTAAGCCTGACAACAGGACTGAGGTTACAAGCTGTGGGCTCATGTCCCATCAGCTTAAAGGAGATGGGGAAGGTGACCATGGTGGTAAAAGACTTCTTCTCAGTGTGGGCAGAGGGCAGGGAGCCCGAGGAGGAGGCTTGTCACATGGGAGAGCTCAAGAATCCTAGAAACCACTTTATTCGATCCCCCCGTTACCACTGAGGAGAATGTGAGCCAGAGACGGGGCAACGTATCTTGGCTGGGGAACCCGTAGTTGGTTGATGGCAGAGTCGGGACCAGCGCCCAGGCTCCCTGGGCCAATCCATTGCTGTTCCTGTTCCAACAGGGTTGGAAGGCCTGGTTCTTCTGGTGCTGGAAGCCTTAGGATCTGGGGAAAAGAGACCACCCTGGTCTCCTGGGCAACTCCCTGGCCTCCAGGATCCCCCAGCTATCACCAGGGTGGAGGGGAAACATGAATTTGGTCCTTGTGGGATAGCTCTGAGTTGGGGCAGACACTTCTACCCCAGTGCCTCCCACAAGGGCTTGTGATTCTAGAGACATTGAGCAGCAGGCCTGGGCTGCCGCACTCAGACGGAAGAGTTGGACCCTGGGGCCTGAGCGCAAAGAGGGCATGGGGTTCATCATATTCCTCACAGTGTAGACCTTGCCCCTAAAACATGGCCTGGCCATAGGCTCCCACAACATTTAAAAAAAAAAAAAAGAACAGATGAATACATGAGCATTGTGTTAGGGGCTGGCTCCAAGCAGAATGGTGAAGTGAGCCAAGTTCTTTCTCAGGGACACTTTTAGCCCACAGTTGCTGTGTCTGTCCTTCTCAGAGTCATTCCCCTGCCCTGAGTGCCGGGGTCACAGGGGCTGCATCTGACTCACCCCTCCATCCTAAGATGCTACCTCTGACTTAGACAATGACAGGAAGAGAGAAATGTGTCTTGGGAAGAGGTTGTCAAATGATGGTGGGGTTCCTGGCTTCTAAGGGGACAACATCTTTGTGCGGCGAAGTGTGATTTCCCCTGAACTCCAGGAAAGATTGGCCTTGATATGTCAAATATGGAAGATCAGTGAGCACAGAGGGTGAAGTGCAGCTCCCCCTGAGGCCTGGGACAGGACGAGGGAGGTGGGAGCTGGGCCTAGCACCGGGGGTGGTGGGATTCTGAGGAGAGGGAGTGAGGGAGGCCATTCTTGAGATTGTGCTGTGAGGGGCACTCAGGAGCCTTGAGTTGTGGCCTATGAGGGGGAAGATGGGGCAACCAGCAGCAGCGACTAGCTCTTCCCGCTTGGGGAACACAGGGCCCCTGTCTGGATGGGTACAAGACCCACCTACCTCTTCCTCCCCTTCCTCCCCTCAGCTGGGAGCCCGGACTCACCTGCATGGCTTTGCGTTCTCGTCAGAAGTGAGGAATGTGGATACACTCGAGGGGACTGAATGTGGTCCTACATGCCCCCAGGGCCTGCCAAAGGGACAACGTTAGGCCCAGAGGCCTTGCACCCTGTTCCCATTTCCCAGCTCTGAGGGGGACGGGAAGCTCCTGCTGGAAGGGGCAGTTTTTACTTCGCCTGCCTCTGGTGGGTGCTCCTGGTGTGACCCTGTAGACCTCTCGAGCCACTCCTGAGCCACGGGCCTTCTAGGTTTGGAGCCTGAGGAGGTAGGATGCTTGGCCCAGAACACCCACTTTGCAGCCCCTGCCCCCACTGCTCACCGAACAATCCCCATCCCACAATGTGCATCAAACCACGCTTTTTAAAGCTGCCCCATCCTTTCCTCTATGTCTCCTTGTCCCTTCTCTTGCGGCTTTTCCTGGACCCCAGTTAAAATAGTGTCCTGGGCCTGCACTCCTGGGGTTGCCCTGGACCCTGAGGGCCCGAGCCTCTGCCGGTGATCAGGGGCCAGAGAGGGTGGGGGCCCTGGGAGCCGGGGAAGTCCCTGGCACCAGCTGGGAGGGAGCGAGCACCTGACAGGTGGTGTGGGCATCCCGGCCTCCGGACACTAGGGTCTGCAGCTGAGGTGCGTGCTGCTCCACAAACCGCTCACACTGAGGAAGGAGAAAGAAACAGGTGTCTGGGGAACCGGCCCGCTCAGGACTCTCCCCTTCTCTGCATCACTCCAGTGCTCCCTCCTGACTCTCTGGAGGTCCCGCCATCACCCCCACTGAAGAGTTCTGGCTGGGAACAGGCTGATGCCGGCTCAAATAGAGGGTTTCTGTTGGGAAAGCCGGAGACTCTGGAGAGGGAGGGTCTTGAAACTCAGACACAGGGAGACATCTTAGCTGCCACCTTCCCATCCCCCCAAATTTTGGTTCTAGAAATCTTAAAGCGCCTTTGGTCTTGGCAGCCTGGTGTTGGGGGTAGAAAGCTGCCCCCTGGGCAGGTTGTCAGTAGGTTGCCTCAGGACCTGACTTCGTGAAGGGAGTTCGCTGTAGGGACTCTGAGTCCTGGGACTCTAGGGCCTTCAAGCCCAGCTCTCTTCATGGATGCAGGTGTCCCTGGTGAGCAGAGAGATGGGGCGAGGACAGATGGGGACCCTGGAGACAAGGCCAGGCCCTCTGCTGCCCCCGTGGGCCTGCTCTTATTCGTGTCCTTACTCTTTGTCCACAAGGGAGGCCTGCAGGTCCTCTGGGGCCCATGCCCTTTGTCCAAGGGTGACCCCTGACCTTGGCAGGTTTTGCCCTGTGTTATTGTTCCAAGGTTTTGGGGCCATGTTCTGCCTGTTTGATCCCCTTCAGGGCAGGGCTAGACTGTGTGTGTCTCTGACTGGGAAGCCTTTCCCGGGCTCCCCCCTCCAGTGGGCAGGCCCGTTGTCCCAAGTCCCCCATGTGCCCATCCCTCACCTTTTGCCTGTCCAGCCAGGGGCTGAGGCAGGCCTGGCGTATTGCCTGCGGCACAGCCTGCTCGCTGCTGTTCCCAGCCTGCGTGGTCACGAACATGCAGACGTGGCACTCGGGCTCTTCAGGGGACCATTCTCCAGGCAGGGACTCCAGAGCTGGAAAGACTGGAGAGAAAACCATCAGGACTGCCCTGCAGAGGAGCTCAGTTCCAGTCCTGACCGGTGCAGTGCCAGGGGTAGTGGGGGTGGGGGAGGTTGGGAGGTAGAGGGTGAGGAACGGGAAGGGGGAGGGCGGTGCAAGGCCAGGGCTGGGAAAGAGGAGCATGGGCACTGGGGAGGGGCCGGGGCGGTAGGCTCACCGGCGCCGTCCTCGTTGGAGCAGCGGAGGACCAGACCGCAGACCAGCTGGGGCAGCACGCGGCCCAGCAGCGCATCGAGCAGCAGGACAGTGTAGCGCTCAGCCAGGCACTGGCAGATGCCACCCACCACCAGGGGTACGACGTGGCATACCTTGCCCACAGCCACAGCCAGCACGCCCTGGGGCGGGGGTAGACACAGGGCACGGTGGGACCTGCCCCAGCAAGGTCTACACTGTACCCGGCAGCCGCGGGCACTTTGTAGTTTGACCCTGCACCCTTCTGGGAGGGGGAATGCTTATGCCATTTACAGATAAGGACGCTGGGCCTCTGAGTGTGCAAGGGGCCCAGCCAGAGTCACCAAGTGAGTGCAGGAGCCAGGCCACCATCCTAGCTCGGAGTCTACAGGCTCTGGGAGCGCAGGAAGGAGAACGGCCAGCCTGGAGCGGCAGGCATCAGCCGAGCCACGTGGTGATCAGACCTGCGTCTTCTCCCTACAGACGCTGGGTTTGCCACATTTCCCTGCAGTGGGATCAGCTTTCATCTGTGGCTCCCGGAGCCCCTGGGGGAAGCAAGGATTTTCCCCAGCCCACCCTGATTCCAAACACCACCTCCTGGCTGAAAGGCAAGGAGAGAGGCCGAGGTGATGGACACTCTGGCTCATTCCTTCCCTCCTTTCTTCTTTCAGTCAACATGGGTCAAGAACCTGGACGCCCCGGGCTGGCCTTGGCTCTAGCTCTGCTTGTCCCTGTTGGTGGGAAGGTGGGGGCAGGCGCAGGACACTGAACTGTACGTCTCTCGGCTTCGCTACCTTCCAAACGGTTTCATTTCACCAAATGCTTGTGCATTTCAACTGCTTGTGTCAGAACCCACGCTTGTCTAACCTCCCTGCTTTGATGACAGAGGAACAGTTCTTGCTCTGCCCAAGCCTAGCCTGTTGACTCGTGCACTGGACCCCCACCCCCACCTTCTCCAGTACGTTACTGGCCCTGTCCTCAATCCCCACGTCACTGCTTCTCCCATCTGCTGGCCGGTCTCATCGGCACACGAGCATGCCAAGATGGCTTCCATCGCTAAAAACCTCACTTGGGGTGCCTGGGGGTGCTCAGTCGGTTGACTGTCCAACTCTTGATTTTGGCTCAGATCTTGATTTCAGGGTGGTGAGATGGAGCCCCGCGTTGGACTCCCTGCTGATCCTGGAACCTGCTTAAGATTCTCTCCTTGCCCTCCCCCCACCCTCATCATGTGCTCTCCCTAAGAAAAGAAAAAAACACTGGGATTCTTTGCCATCTGATGATGAGCTGCTGGTGGGCAAGACCCGGGTCTTGTTCACTTTTGTTCTTTGACACCTGGCACGAGGCCTGGCATATAATGGGGGGACTTTACAAGTGTTGAATGAACTCTAGTTCTTGCCCCCAAGGGGCCTGAGCTCTGGGGTCCTTTGTGTGGCCCCTGACAAGGGTTTGAGGAAGGGAAGGGGACGGTAGAGCTATGGAAGGCCCTGCCAAGCTCCTCGTATTCCTGGACGTCTCACCTTGGGAATCACAACCTGGATCCGCTTGATCAGAGTCCTGCACAGCCAGCAGTAGGGGATTGGGATGGGCAACCGCTGCTCGGACAGATCCTGGGGGGAAAGAATCAACCCCAGGTGATGCCAGGCTGGGCACTGGGAGGAGGCTTCCTCCAGGCTCTGCCTCCCCTGCCTCCTCTTCCGCTTTCCCCCTCTTGCCTTAGGCTTAGAGCTTCTTGTCGCCGTTCTGGCTCTGCCCTCTCCAGGGCAAGTGCTTATGGGCCTTGGCTGTGGCCTCGCTGTCTGGAAGCCCACCTATCTGTGTAAGGGGCCAGCAGTGTGGGGGACCTCTGTCACAATGGTATGAGGCCCAGCCCTCACCTGGAGGGCTTCCGGCAGCCCTGGGAGGATCAGCTTCTCCAGCATCAGGTCTGACAGCTCTGGCTCCTGCCCAGGCTCTGGATGCCCAAGTTTGCATAGGCCCAAGTGACTGCAGATGACCTTTGGGTTCTAAGGCACAGTGCAGGGGGAGGGAGTGGTCACTAAGACCCCTGGCTTTGGGCCTGGAATCGGGGGGCAGCAGGCTGGATGGGGGCTGTGGCCTAGGGCTCTGTGGCGAGGGTTGGGGGAGCCAAAAGGCAGAGGTGGGGCTGTGTGGGGTCTTCCGGCAGGGGCCTGGGGATGGGGGTGAACAAGCACATGCATGTATGTTTGTGAGAATGGATGAGTGCAAGCATGAGGGTGAGAGTGTGTTTGTGTGTGCAAGTATGTGATCATGTGGGTTCTGCGTGAGGCTGCACATGTGGTATGAGTGTGTGAACAAGTGTGAGTGTGAAGGGTGTGAGGATGTGGTAGGTGTTTGGTAAGCCCATTGTGTGGGCCCATCCCGCATAGGTGAGCCAGTAGGGCTGACCTGGGCCATCTGGGTGTGGGCCTCTATGTCTCCTGGACTGGTCACGGTGGGAGGGGCCGTGGGGGGGGTGTGGGCTGGGGTGTTGTGTGGGTAACTCTGGGCGTGGCTGGACATGGGAGCCATCGGGGAGGCAGGATGGAGGCGAGGTTGCTGCGCCCTCACAATCTGGCTCTGGAAGTAGTCGATGACCACTGGGAAGTAGGTATCCAGCAGGTGACGGCACTGGGGCACAAGCAGCTTCAAGGGGAGAACGTCACACTCTTGCTCCAGGAACTTGCGCACCGTGTCCTGGGAGGCAGTGAGGAGACAGGTTGTAGAGGGGACAGTCAGGCTGACCCCTCCGAGGTCTGTGCCTGCCTGAGTCCCTGGATGCAGGCCGGCCACCCTCTCCCGGGGCACCAGAGTTGAGAGAGTGCCGAGTTAAGTAGCTGGTTACAAGGACGATCCCCCCCCTTGGGAAAGACCACCTCTGGTTGTGCTGCTGAGATCACTCCCAGGACCCTCTCCTGGCCAGGAGGTTCCTGGAGTTCCCAGACAAACCCATGCCTCACTCTTGGCCTGGAGATGGTCTCTTTAGGGGGCTGACCTCTATGTCCTGTTCTGTCTCCCACCTCTTGGCCCCCAAGCTTCATCCAGGATCTGGAACTCATTACCTGAAAAATGGCCTCCTTCGTCATCTTGGTGAGGATCCGGACGATGTCCTCACATTCCTGACACAGGTCATCCTGGGGAGGGGGCCCCAAGGTGGAGCATTTGATGGGGGTGTGGTATGCTCCCAGCTCAGGTGCATGGGCTGAAAGAGTGCTCCAAAGCACAGGCAACTACCCACCCCTGTCCCGTCCCATCCCATCCAGTCCCATCCAGTCCCATCCCATCCCATCCTGTCTCATGGAATCCCATCTTATCATCCATCCCGTCCTACCCCTGGGGGGCCTTGAGTCCCCTCAGATGCACACAGAGGCTACCCAACACCCCCTATGCCAGGCCTCCAGTCCCCGCGCCTCTGAGGGAGGTACTCACAGCTCTTGCGTAGCCCCAGACTTCCTGTAGGCAGTGCCCCAGGGCTCTGCACTGCAGCGCGTTCTCCAGGCTCTGACACCAGAACTCGGGGCCCCGGGCACAAGCCAGGGATGAGGCAGTCCAGTCAGCTGCGATTTGGGGCCAGAGCAGCCGTGGAACTTAGGCCATGCCTAGCACTCTGACTTCACCCAACCTCCAAATCTAATTTTACCAGGAGCACTGGGGCCTTAGAGATGCTGGAGTCAGAAGGAGCAGGGCTCCACCTGCTCTAGTGCCCTCCCCCAGCCGCTGTGTATCCTCGGACAAGCCTGGGAACCTCTCTGAGCCTGAGCTGCCTCATCTTAAAATGAAGATAGTGAAGGAACTGGGGATAATGCCTGGCTCAGAGCCTGGAGATGGCCGGGAAGTCTTCTCCACACCTGACCCCAGGTGAGAGGGAGCTGAGGAGAGGCTGGGGAGACTCACCGGCACTGGGGCCACACAGCGTGGGGAGCAGCAGCAGCCACAGCAGCAAGTGTGACTGGGCCATGTCACCTCCACAGCCTGGATCCCTTGCTTAGGCGGGGGCCCTTATACCTGGCCGGGGGGAGGGGGGTAGGGCTCTGGGGGAGCAGCAGGGACCTTGGTGTTTGCTTTTGTCCTAGAGAGCCCTCCAGGTGCTTTGATCCCTGCCTCTTCTGTGCAGTGACACTCTACCACCACCTCCCCTCCACCATTTCCTTCCTCATGCTGGTTTCCAGTTCCCTCTGTCTTCCTGCACTAAGTCCCATGGGCCTGGACTCCTGGGTCCCTGCGATTGGGGACTTTTTTTTTTTTTTTAAGATTTTATTTATTTATTTGACAGACAGAGATCACAAGTAGGCAGAGAGGCAGGCAGAGAGAGAGAGGAAGGGAAGCAGGCTTCCTGCTGAGCAGAGAGCCCGATTCGGGGCTCCATCCCAGGACCCTGAGACCATGACCCGAGCCGAAGGCAGAGGCTTAACCCACTGAGCCACCCAGGCGCCCCAATTGGGGACTTTTGAGTGCCCACGTCTGGTACATCTCTCTGGGCTATGGTGGGGGAAACAGAGGGCTGGGATAGCCAGAATGAGCCCCGTTACTTCCCAGCCCCTCAGGCTTCCTCCACTCTTGAGCAATGCCCTCAAGAGCTTCCTGGCTGGCTCTCTCTTTTTAAGATTTTTTTATTTATATTAGAGAGAGAGAATGCAAAGGGGAGGGGTAGAGGGAAAGGGGGAGTGAAACCCAAACAGACTCTGTGCTGAGCATGGAACCCAACGCAGGGCTCGATCTCACAACCCTGAGAGCATGACCTGAACGGAAACCAAGAGTTGGACAGTTAACTGATTGTGCCGCCCAGGTGCCCCTCTGCCTGACTCTTGACCCAGGGCAAGCCCTGCAGGGACAAACCTAGGACCTTCCTGGGCCACCTACCTCCCAACCTCTCCTTACCCTTTTCCCAGAAACTCGTCTGGGTCTGTGGACACAGGATTGTCATTCCTCAGAAGAGCATTTACATGAAACAAAACCCCCAAGTGACCCCAAGAGGCTTAGACAAGGAAGCAGGGACAGGATTTCCAGGCTGGCTCCTGAGCAGCCCAGTTGTCCTCTGGGGGCCACTCCTGGGTAGGGGCAGGCCACCGCTGGAGGTCCAGGAGAAAGAAAAGGTCCTTGGCAGGGGCTCCAGGGTCAGGTCCCACTGGTAGGGCACCCCCGGGGACAAGCTCACCACCTGCTCAGGGGAGGACACTTCTGTGAGTGCAAGGAGTAGAGCCTTAGCTCCTTGTCACCAGCTGGCGAGGAGTGTACCTGATGACTGGGGTGCCCTCTGCAGCGGAGGCTCCCAGCCTCTGTGCTCCAGGAGGCACCCCAATACTCATAGCGTTGGGGGGGGCAGGAGTTAGTGCCACTGCACACAGGATAGTCAGGTGACATGCTGGAGGTGACATGCAGTTTTTTGGCTCAAGCCCTTGTCAGTAAGAGAATGTGGGACCACAGATCAGGAGCAGGTGACTTGGGCACAAGCCAGGAAGGTGGGACTGGAATGTTCTAGTGGGTCACTAGGTGGGGAATAGATGAGTCAAGCTGGACACAGCCGGTTTGGGTGCAGTCAGGACTGACTGAGCAGCAGAGCAGGATTTGGGGACAGCTGTCCCCAAGGTGCGCTGGTCAGCGTAGTCTCACAGCGGGAACACAGAGCCCTTGAGACCAGTGGCTTCCCAGGACATTCATGTTTCTCACTCCCATCCCAGGGCAGAGTCTCTGAGGGCGGTGGGGGGATGGTTCTGGTTCACAAGGTCATTTATGGGCCCAGACTCCTCTGTCTGCCTGGTCGCCATCCCCAGGGGTGGGAATCCTCCCCTGGATTGTTTGCCTCTGGCCGGGAGGCCACAAAAAAGAAGCCCAGAAGACACGAGAGAGGCTCGAGGCCAGGCCGGGAGGGGCAGGCTGTCTATCATCTGTGCCCTCAGCTCATTGTCCCAAACTCGGGCACAGGTTGCTGCTAAATCACGTGGCAGGCTGGCGGATGCAACGTGCCTGAGCACTGGGGCACCGGCGAATGGAGTCAGAAATAAGCATTGTCTCACATCCAGCCCAGTGAGTGCAGAACGAAGGGTTTTGTGGGGTTTCCTGGATAGCAGGCCTATGGCTTCTCCCCACTGCTGAGAATTGTTGTCCAAGAGCATAACATAAAAGAAACACAGAAAGCCAGCCATGGTAGTGAACCCGGGTCCTGGAGGGGAAGGAGGTGTCCCACCTCATGGTCCCTGGAATGGGTCTCTGGTTCCCCTTGTCCCAACACCACAGTCAGCAAATCTCTGATCAAGTTTGGTTTTTCATGGGCATGGACATAAGGAGACAGATCTGTCTGTCTTCCTACACAGATCTGTCCCCCATTTTCCTGGGCATCTATTTCTCACTGTCAATGTTTTTCTGGGAAAAACAAACCAACCAACCTAGCACTGTTAGCCATCCCAAAGTCTGGGAGCTCATGAACTTGAGTTTCTTGATAAGGATGCCCCCCCCTCCTGTGTGTGGACAATTGTCATTTCTGCGGCCAGTCTCTGGTGACCACGCTGTTTCCACTCATGCTTCCTGTCTAGAACTGTGTCCGCAGCTGGCCTTGGTCCCCACTGCACCAGTCTGTCCTTGCCCGCCCACAGCAAGAAAGTGGACTTGCGGGGCATCTGGACAGCTCAGTTAAGTGTCTGAGTTCAGCTCAGATCATGGTCTTGGGGTCCTGGGATGGAGCCCTGAGTCAAGTTCCCCGCTGAGCAGGGAGTCTGCTTCTTTCTCTTCCTCTCTCCAGCCCTCTCCCCAGTTGCTCTCTCTCTCTCTCTCTCAAATAAATGAAATCTTAAAAAGAGAGAGAGAGAGAAAAGATAGAAAGAAAGGGAGAAAGAGAGGGAAAGAGAGAGAAGGAAGGGAGGGACGGAGGGAGGGAGGAGAGGAAGGAAGGAGGAAAGGAAGAAATGAGGAAAGAAAAAAGAAAGTGGCCTTGCCACACTCCTGGAATTGGAAGGCCCGTGGACCACCTCCCTCCACCCCCACCAGAGCCAGCTGGACCAGGGCTAGACAGATTCCCCCAGAATGTTCAATCCACAGGCTTGCTGGAGCCAACTGCACCAGTTTTGACTTGGGAGATCAGAGCTGAGTGGTGGGACGGCAGAGAAGCGAAGGCGTGAAGCCCAGTCGAATTGGTGGTGCACCCAGAGAGGGTCCTGGGCTGCTGAAGACCCAGGGGCCCGAGAAAACCCTCCGCACCCTCTAGGATGGCTATTATTAAAAAGCAGGCAATGCCAAGTGTTGGTGGGGATGCGGAGAATGGGAACCCCAGGGCATTACCGGCGGGAATGCGAAAAGGTGCGATTGCTGGAAGAGCAGTGTGTGCCAAACGGTTCTTCCAAGAGTCATCAGTGTACTTGGTGCCACTGAATGATACACTTACAGACGGTGAGAACGGTCAGTTCTGTTTGCGGGTATTTTACAGCAGTTTTGAAACATCGAGGGCAGGAGGAAGACAGACAGAGG